>NC_041233.1:33409807-33410192 GCF_002837175.3 Physeter macrocephalus | reverse complement strand
TTTGATAAAGGAGGCAAGAATATACAATGGAGAAAAGACAGCCTCTTCAATAAGTGGTGCTGGGAAAACTGGACAGCTACATGTAAAAGAATGAAATTCGAACACTCCCTAACACCATACACAAAAATAAACTCAAAATGGATTAAAGACCTAAATATAAGGCCAGACACCATAAAACTCTCAGAGGAAAACACTGGCAGAACACTCTATGACATAAATCACAACAAGATCCTTTTTGACCCACCTCCTAGAGAAATGGAAATAAAAACAAAAATAAACAAATGGGACCTAATGAAACTTAAAAGCTTTTGCACAGCAAAGGAAAACATAAACAAGATGAAAAGACAACCCTCAGAATGGGAGAAAATATTTGCAAATGAAGCAA
>NC_041233.1:33363256-33409699 GCF_002837175.3 Physeter macrocephalus | reverse complement strand
TTAATCATTAGAGAAATGCAAATCAAAACTACAATGCAGTATCACCTCACACTGGTCAGAATGGCCATCATCAAAAACTCTACAAACAGTAAATGCTAGAGAGGGTGTGGAGAAAAGGGAATCCTCTTGCACTGTTGGTGGGAATGTAAATTGATACAGCCACTATGGAGAACAGTATGGAGGTTCCTTAAAAAACTAAAAATAGAACTACCATATGACCCAGCAATCACACTACTGTGCATAGACCCTGAGAAAACCGTAATTCAAAAAGAGTCATGCACCACAATGTTCACTGCAGCTCTATTTACAATAGCCAGGACATGGAAGCAACCTAAGTGTCCATCGACAGATGAATGGATAAAGAAGATGTGGCACATATATACAATGGAATATTACTCAGCCATAAAAAGAAATGAAATTGAGTTATTTGTAGTGAGGTGGATGGACCTAGAGTCTGTCATAGAGAGGGAAGTCAGAGAAAAACAAATACCGTATGCTAACACATATATATGGAATCTAAAAAGAAAAAAAAAAGGTTCTGAAGAACCTAGGGGCAGAACAGGAATAAAGACGCAGGCGCAGAGAATGGACTTGAGGACAAGGGGAGGGGGAACGGTAAGCTGGGACGAAGTGAGAGAGTGGCATGGACATATACACACTACCAAATATAAAATAGATAGCTAGTGGGAAGCAGCCACATAGCACACGGAGATAAGCTCCTTGCTTTGTGACCACCTAGAGGGGTGGGATAGGGAGGGTGGGAAGGAGACGCAAGAGGGAGGAGATATGGGGATATATGTATATATATAGCTGATTCACTTTGTTACAAAGCAGAAACTAACACACCATTGTAAAGCAATTATACTCCAATAAAGATGTTCAAAAAATTTAAAAATTAAAAAAATAAAATAAAATTTTTTTTAATAAAACAAATTCAAGTCAAGACAACCTAAGAAACAACAAATTCAGCCTCTAGAACGTGGAAGAGGAGACTATATCCTGCATAAACAGTATGGTAAGGGCAAGGAAGCAAAAAGCATAATCTATTCCAAATGTTGGCAAAAACTTTTTTTTTTTTTTTTTTTTGCAGTACGCGGGCCTCTCACTGTTGTGGCCTCTCCCCGCTGCGGAGCACAGGCTCCAGACGTGCAGGCTCAGTGGCCATGGCTCACGGGCCCAGCCGCTCCACGGGACGTGGGATCCTCCAGGACCAGGGCACGTACCCGTGTCCCCTGCATCGGCAGGTGGACTCTCAACCACTGCGCCACCAGGGAAGCCCGCAAAAACTTTTTTTAAAGGTGAAAAGTATTTTAGATTTTGCAAGCCTACAAAATATATATAACCATTTAAAGTGTAACCTCTGGAAGTGTAAAAAACATTCTTAGTTTGCAGGCTGTGGAAACAAACAGGTGATTGGTCAAATTTCACTTACAGGACATAGTATGCTGACCTGCTCTATTCAAATAACTTCAAGTAGCTCATTAACACTTGTTATGGACTGAATGTTTGTGTGTGCATCCCCCCCAAAATTCATATGTTGAAACTCTAACCCTCAATATGAGGATATTTGGAAATACGGCCTTTGGGAGATAATTAGGTTTAGACAAGGTCAGGACGGTGGGGACCCGATGATGGGATTAGTGTCCTTAGAGGAAGCAAAAGAGACCAGAGCACACACTCTCTCTCCCCACCATGTGAGGATTCTGTTAAAAGGTGAAGAGGGCCTTCATTAGGAATTGAATCTGCCAACACCTTGATCTAGGACTTCCAGACTCCAAAACTGTAAAAAATAAATGTCTCTGTTCAAGCCACTCAGCCTACAGTATTTTGTTACAGTAGCTAGAACTAAGACAACACTCAGAGTGTAAGGGGAAGGGACAGAAATATATCTACATCATGAACAACTATTTCAGCCATTTTAAGGAGTTTGGACTGTATCTCAATGACAGGGATATGACTGTTGAGTTTTAAGAAGTGACAAATTGAGATCTGCATTAAAGAAACATTATTCTGGTTACAGTGTAGACAATGGATTTAAATGGGGAAAAAAAAAGCAGTTTTGTAGCTACTGCAGAATCCATGTGACATATGACAGCAGCCTGATATTAATTAGTGTCAGTGACAATGAAAGAATAGCAATTATAAGACACACTGAGGAGTTAGGATCTAAAGAACCAAAGTTAACTAAGAAGTAAAGAAAGAGCCATGAATGACTCCTTGGTTCCTGGATTTAGAAACAGGTGGGTGATTCCCATTCACTGAAATAAAGTACTGAAAAAGGATGACCAGATCTCATAGGAGATAAAAAATTAATAAATAATATTAGAACCTGACAGTTTTGACATGCCTGCTGCATCTTCAAGAAGACAATGTCCACCAGACAACTAAATATACAGGGGAGTGGAGTTGAGGTGTGGGAGTCACTACCACATAGATGACAACTGAAAGTTGTTGAATAATGAGTTTGACAAGAGACACAATGCTGACTGAGAAGACTGGATTCTAATATCTGTCTTAGACAGTTTTTCCCACATTCCCATAGAAGGTCTCTGTTTCTCCAATGTCAGATTTTGAGAAGCGTTGTATCAGAGATATTATTAGACCTTTCAGAAAGGATTCAGGCAAAGAGATAAGAAAACAAATTATTATAATTTTTCTTCACTAGTGTAGAAATCTGTCATTTGCACAGCCTAGGAAATGCATTATTATAGGAAGAAAGGAAGCCATGTTAAGCATGGAGACTGCTTAACATGGGAAAGTGTTTCTCTTCCATGTTTGTGATGGCAGGCTCTTCCTCTCAATGGCAAGCCTGCATTTGTTGGGAGCCAACATCCACACACACCTGGGAGACGATCTAGCACAGCCATTAGCTGGGAGTATGACAATGAAAACCTAAATCTGTATACTGCCTGGTTTCCAGAGGCTTCCCACAAATCTCATTGGAATTAAAACCCTGAGTAAACACATATGAGCAGAAGTGCCACAGAACTTCCTTGGTCTCTGAGAATGCTTTTCCATTCAAAAAGAGTGAACTATGAGATGGTGGGCCAGTGCTTCCTTAACGAGTTTCTCCTTCAGTAATACATTGAAGAAAGTCTAAATGTTTCTGGCAAATAAAGGACTTCATCACAAGTTTGTATTCATCACCATGCAGTAAAATTCATTTTTTCTTTTGGCATACAGTTTATGAATTTTAAAACACATATAACTTTGTGTAATCACCAAAATAATCAGGACACATAACAATTTCTTCACCCAAAGAAACTTCCTTGTACTATCCAGTTTTAATTACACCCTCTCCCACCCATCACCCCTAGCAGACAATGATCTGTTCTCCATCACTACAGTTGTGTTTTTTAAGAATGTCATATAAATGCAATCATACAGTATGTAACCTTTTTGGACTGGCTTATTTCACTCGGCAGAATGCCTTTATGATTAATCTAAATCACTGAATATATCAGTAACTCATTACTTTTTACTAGTGAATAGCATTCCATTGCATGGATGTAACAGTTTGTGCATCCATTTACTCACTGAAGTAAACTGGTTTTTCCAGTTTTTAGTTATTATAAATAAAGCTACTATGAACATTCATGTACAGGTTTTTGTGTGAATATAAGATTTCCTTTCTCTAGATTAAATACCCAAGTGAGTAGGACTGTTCGGTGATATAGTGAGTTTATGTTTAACTTCATAAGAAACTGCTAAACCATTTCCCAGAATTGCTGTAACAATTTGCATTCCAATTATCATTGAGACTGGCCTTTCCCATATGCCCCTCCCCAGCTTGACTGCAGACTTAAAGTAGACCTTGTTCCCAGTGTGGGACTCTGTTACCTGGTTCCAAAGGGCACAGTGGCAAACTTATTCATGAAATACTGTGTTTGTCCTCTAACCTGTCTGGGGTTACCTGAATGACTAACACAAAGTGCTTTTCTTTGTTTTGCCCAACTTGGAATTCACTCAGGCAGAAAAGCTGTGGGCACTGATCAAAACCACTGTAAGTCAAACAATCCACAATCACCCTGGGGCAAAAGATTATAGTTGATATAATAGAATACTAAAAGACTGAGAAAAAAGGCTGCGGAGAGAATTTCTTTGGGAAATTAGGTAATTCAAAAGTGCCATGTATGTTGGGAATTTAGAAAGCCACAAAAATGCCCAGGGCAGAATGTATTCTCAGTAAAGACCTAAGAAAGCCCAAAGCTTTCACCTCTGGCTGATCTCTAGGCCCAGAAAAAGTAACAAGTGAAGGCTAAGGTAGAACTGTAAATGGTCAGACTAAAGATTGAAGGAGTGCCCCAACACAGGGCCAATATGCAGACAGAGACACTGAATGGGTTTTTTTTTTTTAATTTTGACTGCAAGATCTTTTAATTCTCCTTCCTTTAAATTCTTTGTTCTTTCTCTGCCTCTTTCTCTTCTTCTTTCACTTATTCCCTTCCTCTTCCTCTCACTCTTCCTCTCTCCCTCTTTTTTCTTTTTTTTCTTTTTATTTGCCATCTGGCATTCAAGGAAATCTCTGCATAAAACACTAAATAAACACAAGGTAAAGTAACACACACTTCATAGACCACACATGACAAGAAGAGAGGTTTTGGAAAAATAGTTTAGAAAATTCACTAAAAAAAAAAAGGGGCACTTCCCTGGTAGTCCAATGGGTAAGACTCCATGCTCCCAACGCAGGGGGCCCAGGTTCAATCCCTGGTTGGAGAACTAAATCCCACATGCATGCCACAACTAAGAGTTCACATTCCGCAACTAAGAAGCCCACATGCCACAACTAAGAGTCCACATGCCACAACAAAGATCCTGCATGCTGCAGCTAAGACCCAGAGCAACTAAAAATAAATAAATAATAAATTTTTTTTTAAAAAAACAGCTATAGCCTAAAAAAGTAACAAAAACAAACCCTAAGGAAGATAAAGGATATGATTTCCGGTGTTGCTATATTAAAATATTTAAAATGACTAGTTTTCAACAAAACATTAGGGACATGCAAAGAAAGTATCATCCAGTCACAGAAAAAAAACAAAAATTAACAGAAATGATCCCTGGGGAAGCCCAAGCACTGAACTTAACAGACAAAGGCTTTAAATCAACTATCTTAAATATGCTCAAACCTCAGGCAAAGTATATCTAACCAAGTACAGAATATCAGTGAAGATAAAGAACATAAAGGAATGAAAAATAAAAATTCTGGAGGTGAAAGTATAACAATTTAAGAGAAAAACTCCTAAATACATAAAAGAAGTATTAACAAACACAAAAGAAGAAATTGACAGTAACACAATAATAGTAGAAGACTTTAAAACCCCACTTGCATCAACAGACAACTGCATCAAAAAGAATAAAATACATAAGAATAAGACTTTTACTCTGAAAACTGTAAGACAATGATGAAAGAAATTGAAGATGACACAAACAAATGGAAAGATATATGTCCTCATGGACTGGAAGAATAAATATTGTTAAAATAATCATACTACCCAAGGCAATCTACAGATTGAATGCAACTTCTATCAAAATACCAATGGCGTTTTTCATAGAACTAGAAGAAATAATTCTAAAATTTGTGTGGAAACACAAAAGACCCTGAATCTTCATGACTTTGCATTTGGCAATAAATTCTTAGGTATGACATCAAAAGCAGAAGTAATAAAAGAAAAAATTAAATTGGATTCATCAAAATTAAAAACTTTTGTGCATCAAAGGACATTATCAATAAAGTGAAAAGACAACCTACAGAATGAAAGAAAATATTTGCAAATCATATCTAATAAGACTCTAGTATCCAAGATACATAAACCCACAAATAATCCAATTTTTTAAGTGGGCAAAGGACTTACATAGACTTTATCTGAAGAAGACATACAAATATCCAACAAGCACATGAAAAGATGCTCAACATTATTATTCATTTGGTAAATGTAAATCAAAACCACAATGGAATACCACTTAATATCCAGTAGGTTGACTATAATAAATTTTTTTAAAAAGACAGTAAACAAGTGTCATCAAGTATGTAGAAAAACTGCAAGACTTATACATTGCTGGTGGGAATGTAAAATGATTCAGCTGCAATTAAAAAAAAAAAAACAGTTCAGCAGCTCTTCAAAAAGTTAAACACAGAATTACTACATAATCCAGCAATTTCACTCCAAGGTATATACACCTCAAAAATTTTAAGCAGGTACTCAAACACATGTACATGCATGTTCATCGCAGCATTATTCACAACAGCAAAAAGGTAGAAACTGCCCATATGTCCTATGTCTATTAATGGATGAATGGAATGTACATATGATGGACTATTATTCAGATTTAAAAAGGAATGGACTCCTGATACATGCTACAAAAATGTGGAAGAACCGCAAAAACACTATGGTAAGTAAAAGATCTGGGCACAAAAGGTCACATGTTGTATGATTCCACATATGAAATATCCAAAATAGGTAAATTCATACAGACAGAGAGCAGATTGATGGTTTCGAGAGGCTGGGGAGGGGTGAATGGGGAGTAACTACTTAAATGAGTACAAAGTTTACTTAGGGGTGATGAAATGTTTTGGAACTAGACAGAGGTAGTGGTTGCACAATATTGTAAATATACAAAATGCCACTGAAATGTTCACTTTAAAACGGTTAATTTTATGTTGAATGAAATTTCACTCAAGAATAAAAAAGAGCTTTTGAAAATTAAAAAATATTGCTCAGATTTCTAAGAAAATTACTTGTACATTTAACCTTTGATCCAATATCACCATTCTATATATCTATCCCCAAAATACAAAAAGACAAGGCTATTTATTAAGGAACTAGTTGTAATAGCAAAAGCATAATATATATGTTTAGAAGCTGAGGGGTGGTAAATATATTCATATTTGCTTACTTTTTCTAAAAAAAAGAATAAAAAATTAATTTAAAACTTTTAAACAAATATCTGTATTTTTATACTCCTTCCCCTACCTTAGCATCTATAATATGCTATTCTTATGTAATACGAATGTTATTTGGGTGTTTGTGTTGTTTCCAATATTCTACTATCGCAAATAATGCTTAAACGAATCCCTAAAAGTCAAAAGTAAAATAATATACACAAACCTATGTATCAAGTTCATGGAATAACCATTCAGAGAGAAACTATTTCAAATAGAAAAAAAAAAGAAAGAAAGAAAGAAAGAAAAAAATCCTCAAGCTGTTTTCAAGAATTATATTGTTGGTGGTGGAATTATTGGGTTGGCCAAAAAGTTTGTTAGGGTTTTTCCATAACATCTTATAGAAAATTACAATATTATTCTCAGACCCTCATAGGACAATAATCCCATCAACTTTGCATTCCTAACAGTAGCCTCTATTAAAATTTCACCAAACAGTTTTGCTTCACACTACTAGATAGGGCATAATATCCTTTTCCATAAAACATTCAGCTAAGACGACCAACTACTTCACATTAAACTTTCACTTGAATTTTCACCTTAATCCCATCAACCAATGCATTACTATTTTCTCTCAGTCTAAAAGTGGCCCCAGTTAAGACATGTTCATCAACATGTTTTGATACCAAAGTACATGGGGGTCTGTGTCAAGGAGTCCCAGAAAGGTCTCTTCTACACCTGGTGACCATTTTACCCACTCACATACATAAGGCTTTAGGTCCCCAGAGGGGAAGAGTTAAGATCCAAGGGACCCTATCCCTTCTGTCAATCTTCATTTTGACTAATCTACCAGACCACGGTCCCAGGTGATTCCAGGTCAGGTTTCTCAAATCTACCTTTGCCTTTAAGCTTTTAAAATTCCTCCAAACTGGGATAAATAGAGTGGTATTGTTGAGGCCCCTTTAAAGTTGTAGAACCAGCATTAGCTCCCATTGGTACGCTCAATCTTCAACACTGCTGCATTAACACCTTTGTCTTAACTTCATCAATGTCCAATATATTCACTAGATTTCTCATAAACATCGACCCCTGATGGGACAAATCCCTTGGCTCTCCCCTTCTGTTTTCCTCCCTTTTCTTGTTAATGACTTTTTTTTTCATCTTTAACATCAATAAGGGAAAACTGAGACAACAAATCTAATATCGTTTCTCAGCTGCTTGGTTTTACAACAGTATTGTTTCATGAGGTGCCCATGTAAAAGGGGCTCTCTTAATCACAAGAATTACCCATGACCTGGTTATGGGGCATATTCAGTAGATAAATAACCTTTATAGGACAATCATCAAGTCAGTCCAGCATGGCTTGCTATGAAGTGCACATACTCTTCATCTGTGGTGTTCCACTTGGCATTTATAGAAGAAACACAGTCTCTCTTCTCAGATAAACAGACTTTACAGCAAGTTTTATCCAGTCCACCAGGCTACCCACTCCCTCAGGTAACCTACTATGGACAGCCATCTGTGATTGTTCTACAGTGAGCTGTGGGTCCTATGTCAACCCAATATTCTCTTCCACTCTGTAGCATTCAAAACCAAAGATACGGGCTTCCCTGGTGGCGCTGGGCCTGCGCGTCCGGAGCCTGTGCTCCGCAACGGAGAGGCCACAACAGTGAGAGGCCAGCATACCGCAAAAAAAAAAAAAAAAAAAAAAAAAAAAACACACCAAAGATACTACCCCTAAATTAGTCACTCTCGCAATCCATTTTACTAAAAGTTCTTCAGGAAGTTGATGACACAGATCCACAAAATAAGACTACTCCTTGGCACTATAACCCCTGGTTTCAGTAGTTTCTTGGGTTTTCCCTCTCCCTAACTGGACCACCTTCCTGGTAACCAGAGTTCATAACAGTACTGCCTTTTGTCCTAGAATAATCTCTCCCATTAGGGGTGGCTTTAAAGCTACTGGTGGTAGATCAGACTGACAGAAATCTAAGCTTGGCCCAGCATCAGGATCAGCCCCAGCACTCTAAATTACTTTCACTTTAGCTATTACAAGTAACAGTAGCCAACACATTATATATTTAGTTTGCTTCTTATTATTCTGCATTTCCTTCTATAACCAGTGAGCCACCTCATTGGGGATTGTGTCTCCCACCGTTTCTAAATTCTATTCCACAACTTTTGCCTTTAGTAATGGATCATAGCACAGCTGCAGTTTCATATCATGAGCGACTAGACAGCCATCCAAGAATCAAAATTTCTTCATCCCCAGTCCTTTCATCCTTTCTCTTCCCACATGCTTCAGTGAGGCAGGGTTATCTAGCATATTCCACTTTTTCTGACACCAACTACAAGGACTTTTGACACTAATGATCCAGAGTTAGGACAAACTTCACAGGTTAAGGGCACAGTCTTCCACAAGACTGACATTAATTCAGACATCACTGGCCAAAAAAGTTCAGGGGTTCCCAGGCCCTGTATGTCCTACTAACTGCCTAAAAATGCAGAGGTTCCCATGACTCCCTCAGGTTATTCACTAGAAAAACTCACAGAACTCAGGAAAGCAATATACTTTATGATAAGTTGTATTATAGCCAAAAATGGTATAAATCAGGACAAACCAAAAGAAGAAACACAGAGGGCAAAGCTTAGGATGGTCCCAAATGCAAAGCCTCTGTGTTCTCTCCCCATGGAGTCAGAACAGGTCACCTCCTTGGCACACGGATGAGCAACATATGCAGAGAGTATGGTTAACTAGGGATGTTCACTTGAGATTCAGTGTCCAGAGTTTTTACTGTAGTTTCATTACAAAAGCATGCATGGTTGAATCATTGGCCACATGACTGAACTCAATGTCCAGCCCACTTCCCCTGCTCCCCAGAGATCAGACTAATAGCAGAGGGCTCAACACCCCAGCCCTCTAATCACATGTTTGGTTTTTCTTGCATGGCCTACCCTGACCCTGAGCCGCCCTGTTAGCATAAACTATTAGGGCCCACAGTGAACAAAAACACTCCTATCACTTGGGAAATTCCAAAGATGTAGAGGCTCCCACGCAGGAACTAGGAACAAAAGCCAGCTGAATTCTTCGTTATACAACACAAGACTTACTATAAGACATAACAAGACAGTAATCAAGACAGAATATGACTGGCAAAAGAACAGACGTGTAGATCAACAAAAAAGAACGGAGAGCTCAAAAGTAGACCCACACAAATACACTCAACTCATTCTGACAAAAGAGCAACAGCAAATTAATGCAGAAAGGATAGCCTTCTCAACAAATAGTGCTGGAATTCTTAGACAAAAGTTTATGCAAAAAAATTAACTCAAACATAGGTGTTACACAAAAATTAACTAAATATGGATCACAGACCAAAATGTAAAATACAATACTATAAAACTTCTTGAAGTAGAAAAACAAAGTAGAAAAACTATATCACCTTGATCTGTGAAAGAAAAAATTAAGTTGGAATTTATTTAAATGTTTGGTCTGTAAAGGACACTTTTCTCTTAACATCTTTATTGAAGTATAATTGCTTTACAATGGTGTGTTAGTTTCTGCTCTATAACAAAGTGAATCAGCTATACATATACATATAACCCCATATCACCTCCCTCTTGCGTCTCCCTCCCACCCTCCCTATCCCACCCCTCTAGGTGGACACAAAGCACCAAGCTGATCTCCCTGTGCTATGTGGCTGCTTCCCACTAGCTATCTATTTTACATTTGGTAGTGTATATATGTGAAGGACACTTTTAAGAGAATGAAAAGACAAGGCACAGGCTGGGAAACACATGCAAAATATGTATCTGATAAAAGACATATCCAAAATATACAAAGAACTCTTAAAACTCAACAGTAAGAAATGAATTTTAAAATGGGCAAAAGATCCAAACTGACACTTAAAGATATACAAATGACAAGCATATGAAAAGATGCTCAACATCATTTGTCATTAGGGAATTGTAAATTTAAAACAATAACAGGATACCACTATACACCTATTAGAATGCCTAAAACACAAAGCACTGACAATACCAATTGCTGGTAAGGACACAGAGGACCTAGAACTCTCAGTCACTGCCAGTGGAAATGCAAAATGGTACAGCTACTTTGCAAAACAGTTTGGCAGTTTCTTATAAGGCTAAACAGTCTCACCACGTGATTGAGCATTTGCACTCTTTGGTATTTTCCCAAATGAGTTGAAAACACCTGTCCACATAAATACCTGCATGTGAATATTTATAGCATCTTTATTCATAATGGCCAAAAATGAAGGAACCAACATGTCCTTTGATAGCTGAATGGATAAACAAACTGTGGTACAATGCAATATTATTCATCAATAAAAAGAAATGAGGTAGCAAGCCACGGAAAGACCCGGATGTATCTTAAATTCATATTGCTAAATGAAAGAAACCAATATGAAAAAGCTATGTGCTGTATGATTTCAATTATATGACATTCTTAAAAAGACAAAATTAGGGCTTCCCTGGTGGCGCAATGGTTGAGAGTCCGCCTGCCGATGCAGGGGACACGGGTTCGTGCCCCGGTCCGGGAAGATCCCACGTGCCGCGGAGCGGCTGGGCCCGTGAGCCATGGCGGCTGAGCCTGCGCGTCCGGAGCCTGTGCTCCGCAATGGGAGAGGCCACAGCAGTGAGGCCCGCGTACCGCAAAAAAAAAAAAAAAAAAGACAAAATTATAGAGATGGTCTATACATTAGTGTTTGCAAGGGGTTCACTGCAGGGAGGGATAAACACATAAAATATAGGGGACATTTTATGGATGGTGAAACTATTCTTTATGATACAAGACATTAAGCATTTGTCAAAATACAATGATCTTTATAGCACAAAGAGTAAATCTTAATGCATGCATATTTTTTTTAAGTTTATGAAACAACCTCACTGAAGGAGGTGAGGGGAATAAAGCACTGTCCAAGTAACTGTGGAAATGAATGAAGTCTGCAAGACTAAAGGCAAAGGAATTCTATATAAACACCTTACTTTAACTGATAAAGGTGTTTCCTATGGGGCTACAAATTAACAGTTCTAAAGTGACTAATCATTGAGGTTAGAACAGCAACTTCAACAACTCCTAAAATTCATAAAAGGCATTTAACTCCTCAGCCTCAATGTCCTCACTAACCATAACTAGTTTATAACATCTATCTGATCCAACTCACAGAATTCAGTATTTTCTTCATAAATATTACTAACTATGCATCTACTCTATGCCAGGTCCTATGCTAGGTAAAAGGACTTGGTAGTGAACTAATTACTCTTTTTTTTTTTTCAACAAACTACTTTTATTTTTTAAATTCATTTTTATTGGAGTATAGTTGATTTATAATGTTGTGTTAGTTTCTGCTGTACAGAAAAGTGAATCCGTTATACATATACATATATCCACTCTTTTTTTTTTTTTTTTCGGTATGCGGGCCTCTCACTGCTGTTGCCTCTCCCGCTGCGGAGCACAGGCTCCGGACGTGCAGGCCCAGTGGCCATGGCTCACAGGCCCAGACGCTCCACAGCACGTGGGATCTTCCCGGACCGAGGCACGAACCCGCATCCCCTGCATTGGCAGGCGGACTCTCAACCACTGTGCCACCAGGGAAGCCTCCACTCTTTTAGATTCGTTTCCCATATAGGTTATTACAGAATACTGAGTAGAGTTCCCTGTGCTATACGGTAGGTTTTTATTAGTTATTTTACATATAGTAGTGTACATATGTCAATCCCAATCTCACAATTTACCCCTCCCCTGCCTTTTCTCCCTTGGTAACCATAAGACAAACGACTTTTAAATTCACTAACTTTTTCTCTGAAACACAGGCTTTGACCCAGAAGCAGTTTAGACAGTCCAATAATTCCATGTTTATGAAAAAAGAAAAAATGCTCAGAAAAAAAATACTCTACTCATGGTCCCAGTACATAGACAGGAAGTGTGTATAAAGATCTGAAATACAGATATTGATATAATATTTAAATTATATCTGTCTATTCTAAAATCTGATTTGTAAACATCACTTGTCTTTCTGATTTGAGATACAAGATTTTTCTTCCTTTCCACTTTAATTCCACAGCTTCATCTCTAATTACTCTCTACTTCACACTTTATACTATTAGTGTGCAGATATTCCTCTCATACATCACGATTTTGTGATCCCTCCAGGTCATTGTACATGCTATTCTTTAGACCTAAAATGCTTACCCTCCCTTTTCCTTGACCAGTTGGTCAACTTTGTATCCATTTTTCAAAACTCAACTCAGATGTCGCTTCCTCTTAGTATATCATGCACATGCTAACACAGCATGCATGATATCACTTAAAAATTATACTATGATTATCTATTTATATTTGCCTATCATACTAGATTTTGAATTCATAAAGGACAAAGACTGCCTTATGCATATTCAGTAATTTCAGCACTTAACAGTGTGCCTGAGACGTAGCAGAAGCTCAATAAATAATTACTGAATTGAACTTCATATTAAACAGATTTAATCTACAAGAAACGATATAGAGTGAAAAAAACATTATGTTTAAAGGGTCACAACAACCATCTGTGATAAATTTAAACTTTGTTTTTAAACTTAAAAGTTACATTAACAGGCCAAAAAAGAAGCTATGCTAGTAATTAAATGGACATGGGAGATTCACTAGTCTAGCTAAGAAAAAGGAAATTAAGAAAAATTTAGTTTCCTCCTCTCATTCCGTCCCCTTATCTGTAAAATAGTTAAATGAGTTGGATTATATCCCTTCTATGCATTCAAGTTCTGTATTCTGTACCAGAGCATACTGAAAATATTAATGTCAGTTTGAGATTTTCATTTACCTATATTAGGACGGTCTCAACTTTCTGTAAGCTGTCCCTCCACTATCACACCTATGCTAATGTCACATTTTCAGTTACTTGCAACTTGCTATTATGACACGTGGTACCTTAGAAACTTACTTTGTAAACAGGTTATGTCACAATGTGTATGGAAAAATACTGATAATATTAAACATTATATGTAGTTTAAGGGTTTCCATTTATTTTGAATTAAATGGCATGTCATCGTGGCACCCATTTCAACAAGTATATATTGAGTCTTTATTTACTGCCAGAAACCTAAAAGAGTGATGAGAGAGAGAAATATCAACTATATTCAAGACATGTAGTAGGAACTAGAGATTAAAAGCAACTAGACAGACCTGTATAAAGTGAGAACAGACCACGGAGAGCCAGTCAAGGAGTTTACATTTGACATTATAAGGAATGGGAAAATCATCAGGAAAATAACAAGTCAAACTGACAATTTAGGATGATTCTGGCAGAATGAATGAGAGCAACAGTACTAATCATAACTTTTAAATGGGAGGAGGTGACACTTTTCTCCCCTACCATCAATGAGTAACTGAATTTCATCAGCTGTACTCTCTAAACCCGTTTTCAAAATTGCTGACCCCACTACATCTGCACTCTGCCGTCACTTTAGCCCAAGCCACTACCACCCCTCACTTGAATGACAGCTTCCAGCATATTTTCTCTCTCTCTTCTAACTCAGTCTTTTTTTTAAAAAATTTATTTATTTATATTTTTGGCTGTGCGCGGGCTCTCTCTAGTCGTGGCTACTCTTTGTTGCGGTGCGCGGGCCTCCCATTGCAGTGGCCTCTCCTGTTGTGGAGCACGGGCTCCAGGTGCACAGGCCTCAGCAGTTGTGGCCTGCAGGCTCCAGAGCACAGGCCCAGCAGCTGTGGCACACGGGCCCAGGTGCTTCATGGCATGTGGGACCTTCCCAGACCAGGGCTCGAACCCGTGTCCCCTGCATTGGCAGACGGATTCTTAACCACTGTGCCACCAGGGAAGCCCCCTAATTCAATCTTTATACAGAGCGTTTTTAAAATGTGAATCCAATTGTGTCCCTTTCCAGCTTAAAATCCTCCAACAGCTCCCCTTCAGTTTTTAGGATAAAGATTCAAACCCTTTGTGCTCCATAAAAGCTCTATACTAATAGCCTCCTCTCTCCTGCCACTCCTCCCCTCTGTGTCAGGGCTCAGGCCATACTGGCCTTCTCGTATTTCCCCAAACACTCCATGATCCCTTCTTACTTCAAGGCATTTCCATATGCTGTTTACTAAAACACCTGACATTCTTCCAATTACATATACCCTTTTTACCTACTGTATCCCTGGGCCAACTAAGCCTAAACATCATTTCCTGAAAAAGCCTTACCTTACACTCACACCAGACCAGGTTTTCCAATAATACATTTTCACACTTTGTAATTCTCCTTCGTAGCACTTTCTCCACATATCGATTGAAGATAATTAATGAGTTAGCTAAATATTTCAACTACATGTGCCTTAACAGAATATAAGCACGAAAACAGATCCTACAGCTGTCTTGATCACTGTATCCTCAGTGCTCTGCACATGATGGTCACTCAAATATGTTAAATGGATTGATGGATACCTTCCACTGGGGGTCAGAGGAAGAACGGCAGAGCAATGACAACAAAGAGAAAACTAAATGCCTAAAAATTTTCCATAGATTTTTATTTGTTTTAAAAAGTTAATTTCTGAATCTTTAAAATTATCGGCAGTGTTCTAATGTAGGGGTCAGCAAACGTCTTCTCAAAGCCCAGATAGTAAATATTTAGGTTTGTGTGCAATAGTCTCTGTTGTAACTACTCAATACTGCCACCATAGCATGAAAGCAGCCACAGACTACATGTAAATTAAACTTTACATATATGTAAATTTACTTACAAAAATGGGTGGGCAGCCTCAAGGCTGTAACTTGCTGGTCCCTGTTAATATACCCCAAAGAAACAGGAAACAGAAATTAAAGCCAAATAAAACTAAATATGAAAAATAAAAACCAAATTTGATCTTCTAGTATTCCTCTGCTACATTTCTAGACTACAGGAAATTCCAAAATTCAGTGCAAAAAAACCTACAGGAGTCCTATTCCCACATAAATTACTGCTAAGAATATTATGATATTCAGCATACAATTAAGTCTCAATAAAGTCTAGCAACATCAGCCACGAAGGTAGAAACCCAAATCTAGCCAGCTGTTCCCTTAGTAAAACACAGGTAGAAAAAACGTGTAATAAAATGTGTTAGCATCATGAGGCATAACTACTTACTGATGTGTCAAAAGCATTCAAGCAAGAATTTGAATCTACATTTCAAAGTAAAAAAGGTTCTATTTAAATGATAAGGTTAAACCTGCCTACTATGTGAACATAAGTCAAGGCTGATAAAATAGAAAAATAAAGCTAGACACTTTCAGGGAAAATCTGGTTCAACCACTTCTTTAGCCTTCCATAAAAATCCTTCCAAAAATAAAAGCACTCCATGTGATGATTTAAAATTATCAATCCCTAAATATATCAGTGTTAGGAAATCAGTCATTGTGACATTGTAATTCAATTCCTCTGCAATGAGAGCTCTTATATTGGTCACAGCACCACAGCAAAGAGTGTTGTGATTCGCTGTACAACAGTGGAAAATGTTTTTGCCTCTAATTGTTCACATACAATATGATTTGGACAATATTTACTAACAAAAAAAATGCTGTATTTCATGTTCAAAAAAGTTAAATGTCGACTAAAAGTTTCCTGAGTTTTAAAATGCTCAGTTATCCTGAGCAGATATACGGCTGAAAAACAAGAATACCAGCCTGAGAGTACAACAGTCAGCAAGCTAGTTCCCAACCTATCAATATCAGTTTACTCAACGCATCTAAACTCATCCAAATCTGAAGCAAGAGTTAGTAAGTGGTCCATAGCTACTTCAAAGGATTATTATAAAAATATAAAAGATGATAAATTAAAAATATACTTACTGAAGCGAACAAAGATAACTTCGAATCAGTACCTATGTCAGAGTCCTCAAGACCACCCCCAGGTTAGATGGTTCACAAGAAGGACTCACAGGACTCAGCAGTCATAGATATTCACACCTAAGATTTGTTCCAGCACAAGGACACGAAACAAAATAAAAAAAGGAAAAGGCACATGGGACGAAGTTGAAGAAACGAAGTATAAGCTTCCAAGAGTCCTCTCCCAGTGGAATCGCAGTGTATGCTTAATTCCTCCAGCAACAAGTTGTAACAACACGTAAAAGTGTTGTCTATTACAGACGTTCCTGAGAAATTCAGTTGTTTTTATTGAGGGCTGGTGACATGGGCACCCTCTGCCTAGGACATACCAAAACTCCAGAACCTCAGAAGGAAAGCAGGTACACAGCATAAACCACATGCACAGTTGAGGCACAGTGAACCACTCTTTATCACTTAGGGAAAGTTTTGTATCACAGTAAGGGAACTTTTTACCAGCAAAGGGCCAGCTAAGGATAGGCAATCTCAGGCCTGCTATGTTGTCTTTTTTGCACAGCAAGTATATTATGAAAGAATATTACTGAGGGTAAATTATTATGCCTCATACCAACTTCATATGGATTAAAGTCTTAAATGTAAAAAAATGAAGACAACAGAAAAATAATAAATGGCTAACATTTGTTGAGCTCTTGCTATTTCCCTGGCATTAAGTATTTTATATGTATGACCTTACTTAAGGTTCACAGAAATTCCAGGGGGTAGTCCAAGATGATACTCAAAATACTCAACAACCATTATCACATGGGCTGTTAAAACATTCAGGCATGTACTTCCTAATATCAGCCCTGTAGATATGTACTGTTATTATCTCCATTTTATTAAACATAAAAAAAAAGGAACAGAGAATCCAAAGATATACAACTAGTACATGACAGTGATGGGATTTTTAATCTAGCTTGTCTCAGAGCCCTGGCTCTTGTCTTTATTACACACACACACACACACACACACACACACACACACACACACACAGTAAAAACCATAAAGAAAAACATTACTAAATTTAATTACATGAAAATTTAAAACTATACATGGTAAACACAACAAAAAAAGTTAGAAGCCAATGGCTCAGAGAGGATATTTGTGACACATTTAACAAGAATTAAATTCAGACCACACAAGAAACTTTTTCTTATCAATAAGAAAAAGACAAACAACTCAGTAGAAAAATCAGTAAATAAGTAATACACAGAAAAGGAAACCAAACAACCAGTAAATATATTAAAAAATTATAAAATTAATAGTGACGTAGATGCAAATTAAAATGAGTATCATTTCATACTCAACAGACTGGCTAAAATTTTAATGTCAAATAGCAAGTGAGCTAAGATGAGGAGCAAAAGAAATTTTCATTCACTGCTGCAAAGTATAAATTAGTAGAACCATTTTAGGAAGATATTTGGCAGCATCTCTGGTAAAGCTGAATATCCACAGATCCTCTGATCCAGTAATGCTATCCCTAGGTTTATATCCTAGAGAAATCCTGATGTATATGATCAAAGAAACATGAGTAAGAATGTTCACTGCTGCACTGTCTTGATATTATTAGTGAGGAATAACTTGCATGTCCGTTAGCAGAGGAACGAAGAGCAAAAAAATGGTATATTTAAATGATATTATACAGTAGTAAAAATAAATGAAATAGACCTATAATGTAAATACACACGTACCGCAAAGACATAAAACTTGAGTAAAAAAAAAAATCACAGAACATCATGTATCACTTATATAAGTTGTAAAACAGACATACAAAACAATATCATGTATTATCCACAGCTACATAAATGCAATAAAGGTTTAAAAAAAAGATGGCCTATACAACATGGTTTAGAATTCATTGTTTTAAAGTAAGACACATTAGAAGAAACTCATTTTTATATTTGCTACTAGGGTGCTAATGAATGAATTAGCAGGAATCAGTAATCAGGAATGAAAAAGTGAACATCACTACAAGACCATAAGGATGTTTAAAAAAATATAAGATAATCCTGAACAACCTTCACCAACAAATGACATCTTAGATGAAATGGACAAGTTCTCAAAACCAACACAAGAAGAAATATATATATAAACCTTAATGGGCCAACATCTATTTTAAAAATTAAATCTGTTCTTAAAATTCTTTTCACAAAGAAAACACCAGGTCCAAAAGGTTTCATTGGTGAATTCTTTTAAGCATTTAAGGAAGAAGCCACATGAATTGTATATAAACTCTTCAAAGGGGAAAAAAAAAAGTAACAACTTTTCAACCCATTTATAAAGCCAACATAAACCTGATACCAGAACACCACAAGAATACCCCCTCCCCCACAAAAAAAGAGGAAAATTACAAAGCAATCTTGCTCATGAACATAAATGCAAAAAAAAATGAACATAAATACATATTCAATATTAGGAAATCAACAACATTTATTATAAGAGGATAGTACATCACACTCAAGTGCCAAGTAAATCTATTCCAGGGATGGAACAGTGGTTTAATATTTGAAAATCAATAAATACAATCTAGGGAATTCCCTGTAAGTCCAGTGGTTAGGACTCCACACTTCCACTGCAGGGGGCACGGGTTCAGTCCCTGGTGGGGAAACTAAGATCCTGCAAGCAGCACAGCATGGCGCCCCCCCAAAAAAAAAAAAAAAAAAAGAAATGCAATCTACCACACTAACATAAATAATAATAAGAATTTAATCGTTTCAATAAATGTAGAGAAAGTGTTGGATAAAAAAATTAACATTCACTTACAAAAAAAATTCAGCAAATAAAGTAAAAGGGAACTTCTTTAATCTGATGAAAACTATCTACAACCCCCCCCCACACACACACACAAATATTAATGGTGAGCTATTAAAATTTTCCTAAAATTCTATCACCATTTCAATTCAACATTGTGTTGGAGGTTCTAACCAGTGCAATAAAGGGTGGGGTGGGAGGGGGGGGTTAGGAGGGATGTTGAGCCTTTGCAAATGGTATCATTGTATAGTATATGTAGAAATTCCAAAAACATTCACAGGCAAATTATCAAAATTAGTAAGTGGACTTACCAAGGTCACTGAAAAAACAGGTCAAAATATAAAAATCAAGTATTTTTATATATAAAAAACTCAGGAAATAAAATTTTTAAAGTGGTACCATTTATAGCAACCAAATCAAATATCTAAAAATAATGCAAATATGTATAAAATTTTACAGAAAAGTACAAAATGTTAGCAATAAATATTTCTTAAAGTCCCAAATAAATGGAGGAACAGACCACACCCATAAAGTAGAAGACTCACTATAGTAAATATGTCATTTCTCCCCAAATTGATCTATAAATTCAATGCAATCCCATTCAAAATCCCTATAGGTTCTTTCCAGAAACTGACAAACTCATTCTAACATTTAAATAGATTACAAAAAGCCAACTAGGGAAACCTTGGAAAAGAACAAAACTAGAAGACTTACACTACCAGACGTCAATACTTATTTTAAAGCTACAACAATTAAAGCAGTGTAGCACTGACACAAGGATAAACAAAGGGACCCATGAACTAAAAGAGAGGCAAGAAATACATAGATACAGTTACTGACTTACGACAAAGAAAACCCTGCAGTAGAGTAGGAAAAATATGACTTTTCCAAAAAAAGAAAAAAAATTAATCTTGACCTCTACCTCATATCATGCACAAAAATAATTCCCAGGTGGCTTGTAGACCTTAATATGAAAGGTTAAAAAACAAAGCTTTTAAAAATAAACATTGGAATATACCTTCATGACTTCAGAGTAGACAAAAAATTCTCACAGTGCAAAAAGTGCTAATAATAAAGGAAAAATGTTAAATTGTTAAATTCTACTCATCAAAAGACACTATTAAAAGGTTTTAAAAGCAATCCATATATATAAAAATGTATACACATATGTGTATATGTGTGTGTATATATATAAAATTTATATCCAAAACATATAAAGGATTTTTACAAACCAATTAAGAAAAAATACATAAAGCCCAACAGAAGGCACTTCACAGAAGAGTATATACTAATGGCAAACAAGTAGTTACCACAAACCACAGGACAAAAATCTCAATGCAATACTACTATACCCCCACCGGAACAGCAAAATTGTAAAAAAAAAAAAAGACAACATAAAGTATAAACTAGAAAGTGGAATTTCTGGAATGCTTATTTACTTCTAGTGAGAGTTTAAACTAATACAACGACTTTGGAAAACTGAAAGCATCTAAAGCTTTAGATGCTAATAGACATAAGTATACCCTATAATCCAGCAATTCCTCTCCTACATATTTTGTGAACAGAAATGCATAAATGTTCACCAAAAAACATGTTGCAAAATCTTCACAGCAGAAGCAGTAGCCCAAAACCAGATACAATCTAAATATCTGTCAATAGCAGAATAAAATAACTTATAATATAGTCACACAATGGATTATTATGTAACAAGAAGAATGAGCAAACAACAACTAACAAATATGCATATAATATTTATTGGAAGAAGCCAGATATAAATAACCCATGTCTATAATTCTACTCATATTGAATTCAGGAATAGGCAAAACTAAGATACAGCAGTAGAAATCAGAACAGTGGTTGCTCCTGGGGTGGGGTAACAGCACAAGAAATATTCTGGTGCGCTGGAAATATTCTATATCATAAATGTGGATGATTGTTAAACAAGTACACACATTTTCAAAATTCCCTATGCTACATGCAAAAGACTTGTACATATTATTGTATTTAAATTATACCTCAACAAACCACTGTCAATATTTAAGCAAAAAAAAAAAAAAAAAAATAGCCTAGATTCTAGACAAGTGCTGTGCAAAGTAGTCCGCCTACAAACTGTTAGGACCTATGACAAGATAAGGAGCTTGCACCAGACTGCATCAACACACTGCTTTCTTCAAAGAGAAAGTCAGCTGAACTAAACAATGATTTGAACTAAACTGTTAGTTGTGGACACAGCTGACTCACGTTCTAGTGAAGGCTCCTAACCTCAACCTGGACCGGAATGAGCACTGTTGTAAAGAACAACCATAGTGGTGCTTGTGGAGAAGGAAACAAGATTAGGAAATGTCTTTGGTGAGACAAAGGAGGCAATGGAGAGACAAAGGAAATGAGAACAGGCTAAAGTTCTTTTTGGGTAAGTTAGATATACTATTTTAGAAAAAGGAGAAAGAAGAAACAGAAAAAGTGAGATAATTTAAATAAAAATATAAGATAACGGAGTTAATTCCAAGTATATCAATAAATGCAAACATAAAGGACCAAACTCACCAGTTAAAAGCAAAAGACAGATTGTATTTTTTTAAAAATAATAACCTATTTGTTATATATCAAAAGAGCTGATAGTGAAAGGATAGAAAATATATAAATAAAACTGGTAAAATATACTAATTCTGAAAAAAAAGAGGCCTTAAGACAAAAAACATAATGAGGGTTAGAGAGGATCACTAAACAATGTCTGAAAGTCCAATTCACCAAGAAAATAATTCTAAACAGGTACACATGTAACAAAATGAATTTAAAATAGAAAAAAGCAAATAGTTGATAGAATTTTAGAACATAAATGGTAAATCCACTATCACAGTAGATCTTAACACACTCTTTTCTACTTTTACCATCAATTCTCCATCGTTTCTCAGACTATCTTCCTCTTAGATCCGAAGAGAATAACACACAGACACCATTCTGTTCCAAAGCACAGAATGAACACTTTTGTGGTCTCTCATCCCATATACACAAGCCAAATGATCAAGGAGGAAATTCATGGATCTTCGAGACTAATGGTCAATTCAGATGTGTACTGAACTCTTCCAGAGGCTATTTCATCATTTATGTTACAAAAACAGTGACTGTCTGAAAAATGTCAGGTACTAGGCGGATGACTGCTGCCATCTACTGGACACAATGGTCATTTCAACTTCAATCATATTCACTTAAAAAGTCCTAGTAAGAGAGCACATAAGGCCCTAAACTGTAATCTTTTCTGAACTTCCTTTATCTAACGAAATAAGAGATGTTGCCTCTAAATTAAGTACGTGTCCTCTCCATGTCTGTGCAATTTAACAAGCCTCTGGTAACAACGTTTATTTTTTTCCAAGTCACAGGTTTATATGAATAAACCTGTGAAAATTACATCACCTGAAGTCTACCTGGAATTTAGTATATCCACAAAGACTACCAATTTTCCCATACAACTACTGGAAAATTGATTTTATATACTCAGTAACTACAGGGAGTAACCTTAATCACACCAACTATACTTTACTCACATGGCATATAATCCACATTACTTGCAATTTTTCTTAAAATATGCATGCATAAATATATGGTAGGTCCTCTAGTGCTCATCCATATCTGGTGCCCTTGCCTACCAGGCACACAGGAAAATTACACTTCCTGCCCACTCAGTACATAAGATTATTTCCGGTCAGTATGCTGTGAGTAAAAGTGCCATATGCCACCTGCAGGCCACAGCAGTAACTGCATGTGTGAGACCCTCTGGCAGTAACTGCATGTGTGAGATCCTTGTTACCAGAGTGACAAAGGGTCTCAAAAGGCCATGGTGAAGCCCCAAGATCAAAGCAGCTTAGAACACTGAAGACAGTTGCCCTAGAGAGTTGTCCAGACCTACAATAGACATTTTAAGAGTAAAAAATAAACTTTTATTGTGTTAAGTCACTGAGAGTTGGCACTGAGAATGTTACCTCAGCACAGCCTAGCCCAGGATTTCTCATCAGCAGCACTATTTACATCTTGGGCTGGATAACTCTTTGTTGTGGGTGCTATCCTGTGCATTACAGGATGTTAAGCAGTATCCCGGTGTCTACCCATTAGTTGCCAGCAGCATCCCTCAATGTGACAACCAAAAATGTCTCCAGACATTGCCTTCCCCTACTGAGAACCACTAGCCTAGCTTAACCTGAACAGTACAGTGTGTCCATATGAATATATATGTGTGTATTTATTTACATACAGCTGACCTTTGAACAACATGGGGTTAGAGGTGCTGACCCTCCGCACAGTCGAAAATCCACGTTTAACTTACAATCAGCCCTCTATATACATATATACAATCGGCCATCTATATATACGCTGTTCCTCCATACCTGCATTTCCGCATCCGCAAATTCAACCAACCACAGATTGTAGTATTTTTACTATTGAAAAAGATCCACATATAAGTGGACCCTCATAGTTGGAACCCATGTTATTCAAGGGTCAACTATATTATGAATATGTGTGTATGAGAACATATTTAACTTGTGCTATATTATACAAATATATGCTTTATTATGTATTAAGACCAGATGTTTTGTAGGCCCTTAAGAGATATGAATTCCCATTTCTCAAACTAGGAAAGTTATTAGTTCATAAACTTAAAAAATCCAATCAATATCGCAAGTCTCTCTATAGCAAAGTAAACAAAATGTTC
Source organism: Physeter macrocephalus (assembly GCF_002837175.3). Taxonomy (NCBI): domain Eukaryota; kingdom Metazoa; phylum Chordata; class Mammalia; order Artiodactyla; family Physeteridae; genus Physeter; species Physeter macrocephalus. The sequence continues at coordinate 33,385,485 of NC_041233.1, read as the reverse complement.
AAAAATGGTATATAAATCCATACATACTATGCTGTTCATCTCAGAGGACTCATAGCTCCCAACTGGGTGGACATTTCCAATGGGCTCCAAGCCCTCTTCATCCCACATGTACGTTCCATCAGAGCTATCAGACGGAGAGAGTTCAAATGAAGAACCAGCTCTGTAATCTGTATCTGGTGAAATCAAGTTGTTTCCAGAAGCATGTTTTGAACATTCACTCCTGTCTTCAGTTGATTTTATAAAAGAGAGGGAAAAAAGTTATTAATTCACAAAAATATAATTATTTCTCAGGCTCAAAAAATATAAGCTTTAATAATTTGATATATTATAGCAAAAAAGTTGGCAAAAAAAGTATTCATAACTAGCATCTTCTAAATCTAAACAATAAAAAAATCAAGATGCAAAATCTTAAAAATAACCTACTGAAATATTTCCCAATAAAGAAAATTCATTGAGCCATCTTTCACTTCTGCAATATTTCTAGAAATGTACATAAAGCCTCATATTCGTTGAATATTTCCTAAGATATTTATTTTTAAGCACTTCCCAGGAAACTCTTTACTCTGTGTATATCATTTAACCTTGGAGTTGACTCCTTATAAAGAAATAACTTGCTCCAGCAGTCACTCCTAACTAGAAGACCCTCAGACAGTCAAGGGTTTATGCATATCTCCAGGGATGACCTAGTCCCTCAACCAGACTACATGCCTATACCCAAACCGTCAGTTTGTTCCTTTTTCAGGCCAGATAGGCACAGAGATATATTTTCTCCAGTATTTAGCACCAGGATTACCAAGTATAAGAAGAAATGTTTAACAGGTGCTTTCTCACTCTCCTCAATTAAAAAAATAAAGCTCCTCTGAAAGTTTAACTATTAAGTCTACTAAGCAAGAAATCTAAGTCTTCCTTTAAAAAAATGAAAATTGCCTAGGATAAAAAAATTCATTAGATTGGACATAACCTATATTAGTCCATTTACCCTTTGGTACAGCTTTACTCTTAACAAATAGTAGTGATCTACTACCCTAAAGGAAGAGATGGTTTAAAACAGGCTGCCACTGATTGGAGGAAGCAGGGAAAAAAAAGAATTTTGAAGCAAGCAGGAATAAGCCTGTGTGACAAAGAAGAGCAAAGGTAAAATACCATATGGGAATGAATGTTTTTATGGATGTTGTTTTAGCATGAAAAATAGAACAAGGGACAAAAGTCACAAGGAAGGTAAATGTTGCCCCATTCCAATTTTGTCTAGATCCATCCTTCCATGAAATTGTTAGTATCCTGGCCAGAAGATAATCCTAAGTATAAATTCAGTTCTATTATCTAGGAGAAAACAAAAAATATTAAGGACATTAATATTTACCAGAGACACTTATATCTATCCACTCATCAGTTTTACTGAAGGATTTTTCATTCGCCTTGGGGGAATCAAATATATCCTTTGGTGGTACATTTTCACACTTTTCTTCTTTGAGAGAAATTTCCTCTGGAGTTACTCTAGTTCTGTTGGAATCTTCTATATCTATAAAATCATCGCTGAAGTCTTCACTTAAATCATTCTTATCAGAAGATGACAAAGAAGACAATGAAATGTCATCCACATCATCACTCAGGTATCTAATTTTAGCATCATGCTTCATGGTCTGGTCATTTTCTGTTCTATAACTATCATTTTCAATTAGTTCTTGGTCCTTATCCTTAGCTCTGTCCTTAGCCACAAGTGCAGCATCTTCCTCTATACATGTGTCAGCCAGTGAATTTTTATTACCATCAACTGTGATAGTCCCAGAAAATGGAGGTCGGCCAGACTTCAGTAGAGAGGGATGAACCATCCTATAACCCAAAGTGGAAGTTACACCCGGGCCATTTGGTAAAGCCAACTTCTTTCCACCAGCAGCATAAGGCCTATTAAATCCATACCTTAAATGTTCATTCCCATTGAGTACTTCCGACTGCCGAGAATCTCTTGTTAGCATACTCGACCTCAGAGGCACTCTAATGGGTAGCTGTTGATTCTGATAAGGCTTTGTCAGATCTGCAGCTCTATTGAAGGAATGTGATCTGGTTATAGATGAGGGTGGAAGGAATGAATTCTGAATGGAATGTGAAAAACTCTGTGACCTAACCATTTTTTCACAAGCAAGAGATTTAATATTATCTAGGGATTGTGCTAAGCTTTCTCCAGAACTGCTTCTGGTGGCACAGGAGTTTGCTCTAGGCCTTTGTATGCTACCAGCTGATCGGTTTCCATAAAATCCATTCAACTGCGATTTTGGAGCACTGACTGAAGTATATGAAGTCCTTCCTAATAATGTGCCTTTGGTGAATTTACCCAAATTAGACGGTCCAGACAAAGACTTTTGGTTTAACTCTTCTGCAGATGACACAAACATAGTAGATGGCTTTGCTAACTTTGATGTGAGTAAAGAAATACTTTTCAAACCTCCCTTCATCCCATTTTTATCAAACATTCCTTGAGCAGGTGCATGTTTTTCAGGATCAATTTCTTTATCTTGTGAACTCTGAGCACCGTTAGGCTCTTCAGGAATTTGTGCACTAAATTGGTATTTATTTGCCGTTCTCCAGTTAAATGAATGGGACAATGAACAATCAGAGCCATTATTTTTGATGTAACTTTTGGCATTGCTACTCTTGGAAGTTCCCAATAAATTAACAGGTTTTCCATTTGGCATTGGCTGCAGTGTACTTCTTACAGGTTTTGTTCCATACTTTGGCAACTTGGAACCCAAAAAAGTCTTGATTTGTGTTTTTTCTTCCATGAGCTATATGGTGCATTTGTTCTTAAAATCTGACAAAATCTGAGGAGACAAAAAAGCAGATTAAACATTTCTAAATAAGGATAATTACATGGATTATTACATAATATGAATGCATATTCTTAAAAAATTAAATGCAGTAAAAACCAAAAGTTACTCATAATTCCTACAGAACTCTTAATAAATACTGATTACACTAATTAATAACTTTATGTTAGAAGAAAATAAACATTTTTGTAAACCCTTTTATTAACTTGGGCTATGGATGATGATAGCAAAATCCAGAAATAATAAAATTAGACTATCAAATTTGTATTAAAAAATAACACTTCTACAGCACATCTTCCAATTTCCAATCCAAATTATTTTTTCCATTTTGGGTAATAATATTTCCTTTAAAAATAAAAATGTGACTTTGGTTGTTTTCTTAAGTGCACTTGATCTTATAAAAACTGGAATACATTTTAAAACTTTCATTATTAAAGTTACAGGAAGGATGTAGATAAAGAATCCAACAGCACCAAAAAAATTCTTCTGGCATCAAGGGCTGAAATATCAGCTGTCATTTTAAGCAAATATCTCAAAAGAATTTCTATCCAGTAATATAAACATACATTACAGTTAGTGCCAGGGTGAGAAGTATAATGATTTAATAACATTGATTAGTCCATTAATCTCAACCTCTCAAATTTATTTTTTTGAATATTTATTTATTTGGTTGCACCGGGTCTTAGTCGCAGCAGGCAGGCTCCTTAGTTGTGGCATGTGAACTCTTAGCTGCAGCATGCATGCAGGATCTAGTTCCCTGACCAGGGATTGAACCTGGGACCCCTGCATAGGGAGAGTGAAGTCTTATCCATTGCACCACCAGGGAAGTCCCTCAAATTATTTTAAAGGTAATAAAAAACAACAAAAAGGTTCAATGAACACAAAAGAGCATAAAAATAAAAAGTGTCCTCTATTTGAGTAACTTTAATAAATTATCATATGTCATCTGATGAGATTACAAAAATGAGATAAAAATATTAAAATGCCCTAACATTAACAAAAATATAATACGGTCACTATATGTTCACTGTGGTTATATAAAAATGTTGGAACACCACATACAAGAGCAAAATTCAAATAAAAGAAAAACACATGCCTTAGGGTCACTGATTTTTTTTTAAATTATGTACTTTAAGACACTGTCTTCAACTTGTTGGTTTTATTTTTTTCAATTAAAAAAATTGGTTCCAAATCACTCCTGACATTAAGAATTAGCTTCTAGAGTACATAAGTGTTATTAATCATGTCAAAAGTAAATATTTAGAAAATCATACAGACTTTTAAGTAAAGATAGTGCGGTGAAACAGAATTACAGAACTTCCTATCCCCAGTATCTAATAAAAGAGACAGACTAGGGCTTCCTTGGTGGCGCAGTGCTTGGGAATCTGCCTGCCAATGCAGGGGACAAGGGTTCAAGCCTTGGTTCGGGAAGTTCCCACATGCCACGGAGCAGCGAAGCCCACGCGCCACAACTACTGAGCCTGCGCTCTAGAGCCCATGAGCCACAACTACGGAAGCCCCGTGCCTAGAGCCCGTGCTCCTCAACAAGAGAAGCCACCGCAATGAGAAGCCCGCGCACCGAAACAAAGAGTAGCCCCTGCTCGCCACAACTAGTGAAAGGCCGTGCGCAGACCCAAAGCAGCCAAAAATAAATAAATAATTTTTTTTTTTTAAAAAGAGACAGACTATACATACGTGTGTGTGTGTCATTTTTCAGCCAAAAGTCCACCAGCTACAGTCAAACAAGAAAATGCTTAAACTAAAAATCTCTAAACTTTAAAAAGTAGTGGCTAGGGCTTCCCTGGTGGCGCAGTGGTTGAGAGTCCGCCTGCCGATGCAGGGGACGCGGGTTCGTGCCCCCAGTGAGAGGCCCGCGTACCGCAAAAAAAAAAAAAAAAAAAAAGTAGTGGCTAGAAAAAGATTCTGCACAGTGTGATCTGGCTCCTAGCCTGATTATACTGCCTAGAAGCAATAATGAAAAAAATTGGTGAGTTAATAAAACTTGAAAATTTTAATATACAAATATTTTAATATTTTAATAAATATCCTCCCGTTTGGATAGAAAGACCTGATTTGGCATGCCCTAGAAAAGTCCAGGAGAACATCTTCAGCACAGAAGCTTTAAAACCTTAGCTGAGACAGGCAGAGTGGCCACCAGAACCTGTTGACTTCCAAGGCATTCTTCCGAGTTAAGGAAAGGGTCTGAAGCCCCTAGAACTGTACTACACCCTGGGCAGGATGGAATAAGGCCAGTACAGGACACTTAACAAAATCTAAGGAGACAGGAGAGCCTGGAGCCCCAGAAGAACTCTCCCCCAACCACCACCTTATATCCTTCAACTACAGAGAAGCAGACAGAGAATAAAACACACTGCTCAAAAGATGTATTGAGGGGGTACAGTAAAAGGAGAAGACAAAGTCACAGCTAAGATGAGGATGGCATCAAGGAGAACTCACCCATGTTATATCAGGGCAGATACAAAGTCTTGACTTCGCTATCCAAGTCTTTACCTAGCAAGATATAAAGAAAAGGCCGTGCAACTGTATAAACAAGAGGGTGGAAGGAAGAGGAAAGAAAAGAAGAACCTAGTCTAAAAGAAAACATAACACAGGAAAATAAGGAAATCCCCAGTGAGTTCTTTGTAACAGAAAACAACCTAATAAGCACATACATTTAGTAAATCAAAAGCTCAAAGATAAAAAGACAAAACAGGTAAATTGAAAAGAAAAGCTATGGAGCTAAGAAAATCAATTAAGAACAATGAATTTGAAAAAAAAGCAAGAAAAAGAACGAAACACTGCAAATCAAACTAATGGCAAGAAGAAAAATCATAAGATAACCTAAGTACTGAGGAGAAAAAAAGACAGAGACACCAAGGCAATCAGATAGAATAAGTAGGACAGAGACTAAACAGAAAGATAATTAGTATCCCTCAAGTAGAATAACTAAACAAATAGAAGAGAAAAAGCAGGTAGACATGATAGAAAATAGCCCTAAAATAAAGGTGAAGAAAATTTACAGAAGGAAAGGAAAAATACAATAAACCATAGATCCAAATACATATCTAAATTAAATTAATAAAACATCAAGGATAAAGAAATAATTCTCTGGGAATGCAGATTGAAAAAAATCATTTTGTAAAGAAAATTTTAAGACTTTTGAATAAGCAAAAAACATCCTTCTGATGAAATGTTGCAGCTTCTAGGGATAATTTAACCCTACAGGAATTGTCATTGGACTATTTTACAACTCTAAAGATAGAGGTTAACATATAGAAAACTAATGGTAAAGCACACAATTCTTGTCTACAGACATGGAAATAAATTCTGCCCATTTCAGTTGACTTCTCTCCACCATGATGGAAGAAGCCAGCTTTGCAAATTCACTTCAATATTCCTGATCTATAAATGTACGTGTCCTTTGAATTCTCCCTTGAACCAGCTATAACATATCTCTGACTCCCTCATTAATGATGAGATAAATAAAACCTTTAACATGTTCATTTGATATCTGAATAGGAGTCATGATTTAATTCTCTTCTAAAATTTATCCTTAGTAGTTTTGGAAATTCCACCAAGATACCCAGTGGATTCACCTGACAGAGCTAGGTAACTTCTTTGCCAGAACAGTACACCTCACAGGCAGCTCAAGTCCAGACATTTATCTCCCAGAAGTGAGCTAAGAACAGCAACAGAACTTTGTTAACTGTGCTTTCTATTTTAACTTTCCTCTCTTCTAATTTTGTTTTTGTTTTTAGTTTGTTTATGGTCAATAAGTTATTCTCTGTTGGTGATAACAATGATTGAGAATTTGATTTTATGGACTGTCATTCAGTGATCTCTGTAAACAAATTAATGGTTTATACAGATCTGTGTTGGGTGAGAGAAAAAGAAGAATCTGATTCATTAGTCACCTGTTCACTTATCTCTTTTGTTTACCTATCTTGAGCTCAAATCAATTAAGAATTTCATGCCAACCAGGAAGGAGAATAGCTCTTCGGTATCTGGAAAGGTCAGGGTTTGTGTTTGTTAACTCTGTAGCCATGGCTAAAATTGGAAAACTGGAAAAAGATAAGCTCTCTCAGTGTCTGTATGGCTATGTGCCTATTAATTCAAAAGAGTCTTTGGGCTTCCCTGGTGGCGCAGTGGTTGAGAATCCGCCTGCCTATGCAGGGGACGCGGGTTCGTGCCCCAGTCCGCGAAGATTCTACATGACTCGGAGCGGCTGGGACCGTGGGCCATGGCCGCTGAGCCTGCGCGTCCGGAGCCTGTGCTCCACAATGGGAAAGGCCACAACAGTGAAAGGCCCGCAAAGTCTTTACCTCTCATTTTGAGTACATAATGCTTTCCTACCCTCAGAGGGTATTAATAAATTAGATTATAAAGTCTCTTAAAGCAGCTCTGTTCCGACTGGCTTATAAATATGCACTATTTTTATAAATTGAATATTACCAAAATTCCCAGAAAATAAGCAAATTGATCTTCTAATATTTTAAATGTGTTATTTATTTATATTTTTTTTGCGGTACGCAAGCCTCTCACTGCTGTGGCCCCTCCCGCTGCAGAGCACAGGCCCTGGACACGCAGGCCCAGCAGCCATGGCCCACAGGCCCAGCCGCTCCACGGCATGTGGGATCCTCCCGGACCGGGGCAAGAACCCGCGTCCCCTGCATCGACAGGCGGACTCCCAACCACTGCTCCACCAGGGAAGCCCTAAATGTGTTATATTTTTAAAAATTATTCTTACAGAAATTAACTCAGAAAGGTTTTAAGAACCAAGTTCATATAATTAAGGTAAATGGCAAACAAAAATAGTTTAATAAAATAGGTTTATCTTCTGCTTTTTTTAATCAATGTTAAGTATAATACAAGCATACATCTTTATTCCATTAGAGTAACTTTCTAAAACGTATATAGGCTTACTGATCAAATAAGCCAGTATTACTCACACACAATGTTTAAGACTATGAAAATGTAAAACTGTGTTTAAATTGAATGACTATTCTGACAAACTTTTCATTTCAACAGTAATTATGTTTTATAGTATGTCAGCTTACAAATAATTTCCAAGAACTTTAAGGTAACAAAAGCTTAGACTAATATTAAACTGAATTAATTAGTGGATAATCACTGGCTTGCTAGATCATTTCTAAGTAAGAATATTAAAACTTTGGTTACTAAGCATAATTTCAAGTTCATATGCTTTTGCTTCTTGTTATTGTGTGCTACAGAAAGACTCTCTTTGGGACATGTAAATGAACATGTTCGTTTTTGCTTCTTTGAGAAATTGTACACTAGATCCCATTTTTATAAAAGTAACATGCCAGATAGATAAATAAACAGACAGAAGATATCACACAGAGATGTGCGTGCGCCTATATATTTAAACACACAAACTGTTAATAGTGTTTACCATTAGGGAAGTGAGAATTAGGTGAAAAGAAGACTTCTTTTCAACTTAAAATCGTTATTGTTTAAATACTTTAAATATGCCCATATTTTTGCCATTTAAAACATGTTAACTACATTTTAAAAATTTAAAAAAATTATTCAGTATCAAACAAGACTCTTAAACAGTTTAATCTTACCAAAAAATTATTTTAAATTAAGTTTAATATTACACAAAATATACTTAAAAGACATAAAAATAGAAGTTTGGATAAAACACAAAAAAGGATTTTTTTAGTCAACAGACATTATTTTTTCAATTACCATTTCAATTTCTCCAGACTTCAACCTCTATTTAATGTTTCACTTATCAATTTTATCTTTAAAATTTTATTCTAAATTCACTATATCCATTCCACAATTCTAGTTCTTACCCTCATCTCTTTCTGCATTACTAAAAAGGCTTCCTATGTTATCAAGATTCCAACTCCACTTCTATTCAAACTGTCAAAACAGTTATTCTCTCAAAGCACAGATCTGATCATGTCATTCTATAGATTAAAAACCACGTGTGGCCCAGGAACAACAAAATAAAATCCAAAACCCACTGTACAGAGATCCAGCTTCTCTACTTGCTTCTACCCTATCACTGCAGTACTATACATTCTAGCCAAGATACACTATCATTCCCCAAAATCCATCCTACATTTTGTACCTTCTATGCCTTTGCTAAAGTTGTAAAGACCACCTTGAAGATCCTACCCTCCAAGTCCAAAATCATTACACTCACAAACCTTTCCAGTTAAAATTAATTTTGCATCCTTCTCTATTCCCTTCACACCAATAATAGAGCTGAGTCTGTCTTATAATTGTGTGCATGTTTATTTGACCCATAAGAAAGTATGAGAGCATAAACTGTGCCTGCTATAGGATCACAAATATGATAGATCCTCAACTTTTAAGTAAACTCATAATCTTAGTGCAAATTAATTTAATAAATAGTAAGCCAAGACTGAAAAGTAATTTCATTTTGTGGGCCTGTGACTGATTGGTAGTAGTGGCCTTGAGCAATACGTTGAGGACTCTGAGGTGAAACCTAGTCTCCGCAGTAAAGAATCTTGATCAAACAGCAATATCTGCCATGAGCAGGAAAAGGGACAGCATATCCATGCCGGATGACTGCCATCCTCATTTTCTGATAATGACCTTTACCACAAAACAGTACTCCACACCTACAAATACTTTCAGGGTGACCATAAGAAAACTGGTAATGATATTAGATATAAGGGTCATTCTGCAAATCATTAAATAACACACATTAAAGATTCTGTCCTCTGGTGAGTCATCTGTGAGTCAGAAAGGCTTTAACATTTCCCTGCCAGTCACAAGTAGACTGAAAATGGAACACTCTATTCTTTCACTTCTCTATGCTTCTACTTGACTGTCTGAAATGAGGGTAATATATGTTATCCCCCAAGAACATCTTAAGTATTAATAACTTAGAAGCACAAGATAAGCCCACCAGAAAAACACACTGTTACTACAAAATGTTTAGGGTGCTATCACGTGAGGGGGAGAAAAAAGATTAGAACCTGAATGTACTATTTCCTATCAAGATTATTTACTGATTACTAAATGCACAAATAACTGCAACAGAATTGATATCAATCATCTTGGACTGTGGTCTTAAAACTAAGCTAATCTGACAGCTCAAGTCTATAAAGTTTCCGTATTTGCTTATGTTATGAATATTGTCACTTCATTTGTTGATGAGCTACCTTCTGTCTTTAAATATTCATGAAACTTTCTCCTATACTTATTTATAACTCTGAAGTGAAATAAAACAGACATTGTGAATCTGCTTCATTTTAGTAGCTGTGCTGTCTTTGCTACACTTTACCTGATATGCAGTCAGTTAAGCAATTAAAAAATGCAGTCATAAGTCTGAAAAAGTACATGTTGACTACATCATCTAATGATATAATCTTCTCTGAAATACTTTAACATTGTCTGTGAGCTTTAGTTTAATGCTGAACTAAGAATAATACCTGGTACAGGGCCTGGAAATATCTGAGATTTTGAGTTACTTTCTGTAAGAATAATTTTTTTAAGTATAGCACATTTAAAGTATGGTAGTTCACATTTGAAAGAATTTTCAAAACTACTTATAAATTCTTTTTTTAAAAAATTATAACTCAAACTTTTTTGCTTTTAAAAGGAATCCACATTGGATAAGAAGGGAAAAGAAGGAGCAAATATTACTGAGCACTTATATAACAGGTAACATCCTTACCACTTTGTCCCTGTTAATTGTTTAATCTTCCTATTATTATAAGGTGGTAGATTTCATTCTACTTTAAACAGATAAACCAAGATTCAGAAAGGCTAAAACACTTGTCCAATGTCACAAGTTCATAAATTATTTAAGAGAATTCAGGTTCAACTCTACCTGATTCCAGGATCCAGGCAGACTGCCTTCCTGACAAAGGAATGAAATATTGAGAAGTTTACTGATAGCCAGGGACAACAGTGAAGGAAGGAACTGGATAGCTAAAGTTAGAGAAGCATGAAGACTGCAAAGAACCTAGGTATTGATTAAAGAAGTTTCTGCAAAGGAACAAGTAAGAGCTTTCTCTTTTTCAAATTCCTTTCATATCAATTACCTTATCATCTGAGGAACCACCCACTCATATTCTTTTTTTTTAGTTTTTCAAATAGCTTTTTAGAAGGTATGAAATGCATACATTTTAGGGATTTTACATAGGCATAAATTCACTACTGAGTCCAAGAGCAGTTAACTGAACAACAATGCTGATGACTACATGCCCCTACCAGTCACTTCTTGAAACTTGCTTTCTCATTCAAATAACTACATTTAACTTAAAAAAAAAAAATTTTTTTTTTTTTTACCTTGTGTTACCCAACCATTTCCCTCATATCCTCTTCTCCCATGTTTTTTCTGGCTGTCATCTACGTCAAGTTGATTCAAAGCCTTGATTATAGCAATTAAATAAGTAAAAATAACACCTTCAAAAGTAAAGGTTTAAAACAATACAACTTCATTCCAGATTCTTCATGGTTTTAAAGAGTGCACACCACGCTCAACCCAAAACCCCATTTTTTTTTTTTAAATCAAGCTGACCTTTTTGTCCTCTAGCTACAATTTTTTACTCAGGCAGATGGGGATCAAAGCAACTTGTGAAAGTTAGTCTCAAAATGAATTTGTGGTTTAGGAACATTAAATGATGTTATTAAATGCAGATTCAAAGTATATTACTTCCTGAAACTTTAATTTAAGGAACAAAGAGAATACTAGCAGCTAAAGAAGAACTGGAAGCTCCCCTGGCCAACCACAAAAGCTCTCTCTCCAAATTTTATTATTTAGTTCAGGTAAAACTCAATAACTGCGTAGGGCATTCAAATGAATGTGGACTCCTATGTCTTGTCAACAAGACAAGAAGCGTTCCTCAGACCACTCCAGGGTTATGTTCCCTTCACTGGAAACCAAGTTCTTTGAGAATACAAACTATGCCTTTCACTCTTCTGTTTCCTCACTGTGGCCCTAGGACATAGGCTCACACATAATTGGCATTTTATAAATGCAGGTTGAAAGCAAGAAAAACGTAATCCTTAACAGTGATTTTCTGAGAATTTTGTTAGTTTTACCTCAAATCAACAATATAAGCATTTAGGGCTTCCCTGATGGCTCAGTGGTTGAGAATCCACCTGCCAATGCAGGGGACACAGGTTCGAGCCCTGGTCCGGGAAGATCTCACATGCCACAGAGCAACTAAGCCCATGCACCACAACTACTGAGCCTGCGCTCTAGAGCCCGTGAGCCACAACTACTGGGCCCACGTGCCACAACTACTGAGCCCACGTGCCACAACTACTGAGCCCGCGTGCCTAGAGCCCGTCCTCTGCAACAAGAGAAGCCACCGCACTGAGAAGCCCATGCACCACAATGAAGAGTAGCCCCCATTCGCCGCAACTAGAGAAAACCGGCGTGCAGCAACAAAAACCCAATACAGCCAAAAATAAATAAATTAAATAAATTTTTTTAAAAACCAATGTAAGCATTTATATGTATAAAGCATAACACAGCCTGACACAAGTACAAGCTTCTGTTTATAAACTCCTATTTTCCTAGATAAAACAGGTACCCAAATTCATGATACTGATTTTTTTCCCACCCCTCCACAAACCACATTGGGTTATTAAACCCAATGAAAAAGCCAATCTCCTCCCTGGTAGCTTTCTTGCTTAAGAATTTATTCTAATTTGGAATCTCATTCCCTATTCATACCCATGGCACCTAACTCTTCAAGTTTTTTCCAAGAAACCTACAACTTTTGGCATAAAACATTATTTTAAAAAAATAAATTACAAAAGAAATGGGACATGACACAATCTCAGTCTGATTGTGCTCTTTATATGTTCTTTGTGTGATTTAATTACAAAGTATTTTAGATAATTACTCTGCAACTTTTAATAGAACTAGGATACTCATATTTTAACATTTTTAAGTAGTAAAAATCCTTAAACTAGTTAACAGCATTTAATCAGTCCCCAGAGGTATTGGCACTGAGAATCTTATTGATTTTGTAAAAATCAGAGTGATTAAAGTTAGATACAATATTTGCATCTATAAGTTGATCATGATGTAAGGCATAAGGACCACTGAATATAAGAGCAATCTTATTGTGCTTAGGTCTATCACAATTCAGCTTCTTCCTCTGCAGGGAAGCCCCACTTAATTCACTGCATACCTCCACCTCAGATTACTTAACACTTTTTTATTAAGCATCTATGAGACAAGATCCTAAAAAATAAACAAGGTAGGATATAATGCCTGCCAGGAGAAGCTTATGATCTGGCAAAGGAAAGAATGTTTTCATCATGGTCATGACTTAGAATACATTAATTCAGTCATCAAACATGTATTGAAAGCCTTTCTGAAGACATTTATTGAAAGATTTATTACAAATCAGGCTCTGTGCTAGAGGATGTGGATACAACAGACACTCCAATATGGAGAAAAAGACATATAGACAAGAAAAGGGCAATGAAGTGCTATAATTGCTGTAGGAGAGTATATGGGGTAGTACATGAGGGCACAAAAAAGAAAGTGCTTAATGGGAGAAGGAGATTTCACAAATGGCTTCATAGAGGAAGCCAATGCTTGAGTTGGGTCCAAATGATAAATAGTAAATAATAATAAAGACAATGTGAGTAGCAATACAGCCTAAGTAAAGAGTATAAACAAAAGCACAGAACCAGCATGGCACATTCAGGAAACTGTTATTAATTAAACAAGGGTAGTGAACAGGGTTCAAAGAAATGCTGCAGGAAACGAGAGAAGTTCAATGGAAAAAATACAGCCTGCAAAAGGCCTTAAATGCTATACTAAGAAATTTGAACTTTACTACAGGAAACCAAAGGGTTTTAAGCCAGAAAACAATGACCCGACCTGAATTTTGAAAACTGACTCTGATTTCAGTATGAAGGATGGACCAGAGGAAGAAAGGTAGATAGGTTAAGAGGTTTTAACATGAAAATGATGGCAAGGATTGTAGCAAAAAGGTTAGAGAAAAGATACAAATACAAAAGATATTAGCAATACTGAATCTTGAGAATTTCATCTTAACAGTGGACACAAAATGAGAGCACAATATTTAATGAATAAATGGATGAATAATTGACTGACTGATTAGGTGTAGGAGATGGAAATGGATAAGTGATTGACAAATTTGATGTAGAGAGGAGAAAGGGTTCATGATTCCAGGCCTGACTGGACAGAGGGTGGTGCCTTTAATTGAGGGCAAACATTATGTCTGGGGAAAGAGATCGTGAACTTAGCATGTCAAGCTGACTTTGAGGTAACTTTGAGGTACCTACAGAGGGTGCAGGTGGGGGTGTTTACAAGCCATGTAAAGGAGTCTGAAATGCAAGGGCAAGATCTGAATGGGAGATGATTTGGCAACTGTCAGTACAAAGACAACAGTCAAATATTCCATCAGAAACAGGTGAGGTCATCTGGGGAAGATGTAGAAAAAGCAAAGAAAGGCTAAGGAGATCCAGGGGATCACGAACATTTAAGGAATGGACAGAAGGGGGAAAAAGCAACAAAGGCGGCTGAGAATGCACAATCCAAACGGAAAGAAAAGAACTGGAAGAGAATTTGAAAGTGATAATAGGCAGTAGTGTCAAATTCCACAGATAAGCAAAGAAAAACTAAAGCCTGAAAAGAATGATCAACCTTGGTAGTTTGCAAATTTGGTCACCTTTGCCAGAGGAGTTTCAGGAGACAAGATGAGGCACAGAAAACTACAGAGTTCAAGACTAAAAAAAAGGTAAAGAAATCGAGTCAGGAAACGTAACCCATTCTTTCAAAGACTAGAAAGAAAAAGGCAATAACTTGAGAGGAAATAAAGGCAGTAGTTTTGTTTTTTTCTAATTTTGTGCTCTCTTTTCTAAGATGTAGAGAAAGAGCTAAAACAGAAGATTAAAAATAAGAAAATGGTGGAACAATAGCTAGAGCAAGATACCACAGGATATAAGACGAAGATGGGCTTCCAGTCCCATAATGAGACCTGGAATGCTAGACAGGAAAACAAGGCAGACATTCTGATTTACAGCTGAGTCATGAAGAAGGTGGTAGCTTGACAGGCACATTGCTCAGGGCTCTAGCCCTGGGAACACTGGACACGACTGCAGGCTCCACTCACCCACCTTAGTCGGGACTGGCTAAACCTGCAGGATGTGGGAATTGTGCTTGCAGCTGAACTGGACTGTAGAAAGCAGGGACTAGGTCTTATTAGATGTTATGAGCAAACTCAACCAGCAAGATTATTGAGAACGTGGGCAATACAAATAATTTCAAAAATATAAGTGTAATGAAAATGTCTGTAATATTTACTCAATAGCTTAATTAAAAGACTCATTTTTAAAATTCTCATCATCTAGCACAGAGCCGGGCACATAACAGACATCAGCGCATACAAGTGAATGATGTTGTGGGACCGACTCAGGGCAATATCCCAAGAGACAGAACACCTGTGGAAGTTTCCAATAACCTGGCTAGAAAGTCTCCTTCCTATGGGACCAGGAGGGTGGAAAAACCTAACTGCTCCTACTGAAAACAAAATAGAACAACATGACTGTGAGGGGCCTTAATGATAACAGCTAATTTTTATCAAGAACAGTGTATGTATGGCACTGTGCTGATCAGTTTATAAGAATTACCGTATCTTAACCTCATTACAACACACGACAGGTACATTTATTCCCATTTCAGAGATGAAGAAACTCAGTTTTCTTCAGAGGTTAAGTAACTTGTCCAAGTTCACATAGATAATAAAGAACCAAGACTACTGAACCCAAGTCAGTAGCACTCAATATGATGGGTAGTGATAGTAGTGGTAGTAGTATTAACAGCAGGAACAACAGCAGCT
This sequence comes from Physeter macrocephalus, assembly GCF_002837175.3. Taxonomy (NCBI): domain Eukaryota; kingdom Metazoa; phylum Chordata; class Mammalia; order Artiodactyla; family Physeteridae; genus Physeter; species Physeter macrocephalus. The sequence goes on along the minus strand of NC_041233.1, from coordinate 33,369,821 downwards.
AACACTCGTATAGCTCTTACTACGTGTTAGGCAATGTTCTAAGGGTTTCATATTTATTAACCTTCACAACTACTTTATGAAGTAAATGTAATCATTTTACAAAGGAAGAAAGTAAACACAGAGGGGTCAGGTAGTTTTCCCAAGACCACACAGCTACTAAGTGGTGGGGCCAGGATTCAAATTTAACCATTACCCTATATAGCCTCTCTCCAATTCATTTTCTCTAAGCTAAGATGCAATATACTGTGTTTTTCAAACTGCTGATCATGACATCAATGTATTGGTTTATGACAAGTAAGTTTTGTTGTAAATGAAAAGACTAGAATAGAATGGACTACTCCACTCTTTTCCCAATACCTTCTCTAGTGCTGGACGAGATGGCCAACATCCTGGGCGAACTGCAAGAAAAGCATATGTAACAGATGTGTTTGCTTAGTTTTGTAATGGATGGGGAAGGAATCAATCAAATTTAACAGTGAAAAATATTCAAAAACTTATTCATGGAGCACAAATCAGAAAATCTGTTTCTTCTTCTTTAAATGTAAAAGTTCTATAGAATACATAAGAGAAAATGTTTAAGAATTATTCAACGTAACAGTAAAGTCAATTTCAATGAAAAAAACCCAAAGAATAATCTATTTTTTTTGAAGAAATCAACACTTCAGGGAAACAGAAGAATATGATGAAAGGGGTCAGGGATTGAAAATAGAAAGCTGAAAACAATGCTCAATTTAACTCCAATAAGAGAAAAAAATGTAGCCACAGGGGGAGACAACAGTTACTAGAGCCTTCTGAAGAACTGAAAATAAATAATATACAAATTGCAGTTTTTTTCAAGAATATCACAGTAAGAAAAAAATTCACTTTTTAACAATGAATTATAACATGGGTAGGAACTGTATCTTAAAATAACTCTTTATGCAAACATAGCTAAAGCCAAGAAAATGGAACAAGGAATGCAAATCAGACAACTACTGCAAGCAAAAAAAGAACGGAAGTCTCTTGTACGCTGAGTCATAGATACTTCTTACCACCTAAAGGAATTAGAGGTGGCTAAGAAATCATCAAAAGGAAAATGAAAAGCAATTCTCTAAACAGGAAGATGACATAAGAACACTGGAAGTAGAACTGTCTGATTCAGATGATGCAGACAGAAGTTCTAAAAGCAGTTTGGGAAAGAAATCCTAAGTAAAAGGAGAGATACTGTCAGCTTCATCATTAAAAGGAAGTTATGGAACAAATAAGGAAAAACGAAGCTATAAAATGACAACTGGGAAATTTTTAGTGAGACAAGATGACAGATGAAGGAAGACATTTTTGCAAAGACGAAGCAGGTGAAGTTCAGGGAAATCTAAAACTTATTAGAGAACAAATAGAAGGCAAAGAGATGTTGGAAGAGTACACAAATACATGTAGGCATTGATTGTTTGAAGAAGAAAAACAGCAAGGGGAAATTCTGATTGATGTAATTGAGAAATCAAAATCAAAACTGTCTGAAGGTGAAAAATAATTATATTATTTGGGGTGAATTACAAAATAATACTGGAATGGACCACTGTAAGGGAAAATGCCAGCAAAGGAGGACAGAAGTTGCAGATAACCTCAAAAGGCTTTATCCGAATTCTATTATCAAGCCGCCGATGAAAGATTAAGGTAGATTAAAGACAGTAAAATGGTGACAGACTCAGTCTTTTCATGTGAAGTAAGTGATTCCATTTGTGTGTAGTAATGGTCTTACTTGTCAGACCAAAGAAACGAGGCATGTCACATTCAGTGGACTTAGAGTAATAAACTTGCCTGCAATACTTTTTCAAACCTGAAACAGTACTATAAAATGTAATTATTTTATGTAAACATTTTTGCCTTTGTGTTTCGTATAAGGAAAACCAGTGTAGAACCTAAGACAGTTACAGCTTCAGCAGTTTTCATAATGTTCAGTTGGATTTTTAAAATTAATTTTGCAACATTTCACTGAGTCATTTTTATATTATATTTTGGAAACTAGATTTATTGTAGTAATATCCTAAAGCAGTTTTTCCCTACTTAATAATGAATCAATACCTTTGCTACATATGCAGCAATAAGAATAGAACAGAAAATATCAGAAGGCATCATGCATAGTGCAAGTACTTCATGACACTTTAGTTTCAGTTATGTGTATATATGTGCGTGCAGCATGTAAAATGTTCTGATTATAAGTTTTAAAATACACAAGGATAAAACATTTTATTGCAACATCTAAGAAACTTTAAAAATGTAAAAACCCTACCGACAAACTTTTGCATATATAAAAAACAACCTTGCACACTGGTTGCCACTCATCCATAGGACTGCTCCCCTCATTCTTCCCCTTTCCCCAGACCTGAGTAGACACTGTCACCTGATGGCCAGTGTAAAGAATTGTATGTCTTTGGGGCCCTGTTCGTACACCTCCTCTCCCTTACCCCACGTTCAAGATTTAGCCTCTTTAGCCTTAAAAGGAATGTGTGCACACAAGTCACCATTTTGTCTGTCTCCACTCTCATGAGTAATCCCATTCCATACAATCTCTTATTCTAGCACTATCCACAAAATTTTCTACAATAACGGAAATGTTCTATATCTGCCCTGTCCAATACAGTAGCCACTAACCACAAGTGGCTCTTGAGCCTTAGAATATGACTACAGTGGCTAAGGAAATAAATTTTTATTCTTATTTACTTTTAACTCATTTAAATTTAAAAGCTACACGTGGCTAGAGGCTACCACAATGGACAGCACAGTCTTATACACAAACTTAAAAACCAAGTATTTATCCATCTCTCTGTCTTTTCAAATTCTTGCCCAGATATTACTTCAGAGAAAAAAAACAAAAAATCCTCTTGTTGGGACTTCCCTGGTGGCACAGTGGTTAAGAATCCACCTGCCAATGCGAGGGACACAGGTTTGAGCCCCAGTCCGGGAAGATCTCACATGCCGCGAAGCAACTAAGCCTGTGCACCACAACTACTGAGCCTGTTCTCTAGAGCCCACGAGCCACAAGTACTGAAGCCCACGCCGCCTACAGCCCATGCCCCGCAACAAGAGAAGCCACCGCAGTGAGAAGCCTGCGCACCGCAACGAAGAGTAGCCCCCACTTGACACAACTAGAGAAAGCCCGCGTGCGGCAACGAAGACCCAACGCAACCAAAAATAAATTTTAAAAAAAACCTCTTGTTTATTTTCACTCCACTTATAAATCACAAAACTGGCCTAAGACAGATAAACCTTGAAAATTAGATAAACAGTTAAAAATGGCTTCTTATCATGAAAAATATTTTAAAGTAAAATTAGATATAATAAATAAAAGTGCTATTAACAATCTCTAAATCCTTAAAAATGCCACTCTGTCATACAGTGTACTTTAAATTTAATAAACCAGAACTTTGGAATTGGGAAATTACAGATCATATAGGAAATTGAGTCCAGAGAAGTTAAGAGAATTTCCATGCAGAGTCTGTTGACCACAGAGCCAGCTTTTCTAACACAGAAAAGAAACCTAGAAATTCTAGAAATTTCTAGAAATTCTTATCTAGAAATTCTTTCAGAATTCACTCAACAACCACTTATAGCAAATTACTAGATAGAAAGAACAGTAACACAGAAATCCTACTCTCAAGCCCCTCATTCTTTTTAAATGTCCACCTATCTCCTTAATGTTCATCTAATAAAACTTGATTTTCTTCACATATCAATTAAAAAGCATAATTTCAATCAATTTTATTTTCTGGATTTAATTACTAATATCCAATGGTGTTACTGTTTATTATTTTGGGTTGACAAACATAAAATAATGGTTTTATGAGAAAATAGCTTTCCAAGTATTAAATAAACATCTTTAAGTTTGGAAATTACTATAATTCAATTCTAAAGACATTTCTCTGTAAAAACAAAGTATGGAGTTATTTTTAAGTTTGCTTTTAAATATGCTAGTCATAGTACATAAGTAAGCTTTTTCTCAGAAAAAACCTTCTAAACTTTAGTTATAATTACCACTTAATTATTAGTTTTAATTGATAATATTAAAACAGTAACCTATTTCAGGATAGTAGGAATTGTAGTATTGGTAGAAAACATTCAAATAATATACCAGCAGTCTAAGGTTTTGGTACCTTCAAGAAATAATTTAGACAGGAAAGAATACCCTAAACAATCCCTCAAGCCATTCAGTCTATTTCAGGTCTCTAAGCCAATTTCATACATTACTGCAGAAAAATTAAAATGTTTTTAAATCTCAAGGAAATAAATTTGGGGCCTTAGTTTAACTTTAGCAATTTTAGTTGATGAGCTCAAAAGGGTTAACAGTGTGATAAGGCCACACACAGGCAATCTTAGACTACACTAAAAGAAATGCACCATGTAAATCAGGAGTTAATGCAGATTACTGAAGTCTCACTTAACGCTTGTTGGAATGACATTACGAGCGGTACATTTTCTCTCTTTTTTTTTTTTTTTTTTTTTTTGTGGTACGCGGGCCTAAATGTTTTTAAATCTCAAGGAAATAAATTTGGGGCCTTAGTTTAACTTTAGCAATTTTAGTTGATGAGCTCAAAAGGGTTAACAGTGTGATAAGGCCACACACAGGCAATCTTAGACTACACTAAAAGAAATGCACCATGTAAATCAGGAGTTAATGCAGATTACTGAAGTCTCACTTAACGCTTGTTGGAATGACATTACGAGCGGTACATTTTCTCTCTTTTTTTTTTTGTGGTACGCGGGCCTCTCACTGATGTGGCCTCTCCCGTTGCGGAGCACAGGCTCCAGACGCGCAGGCTCAGCGGCCATGGCTCACGGGCCCAGCCGCTGCGCGGCACGTGGGATCGTCCTGGACCGGGGCACGAACCCACGTCCCCCGCATCGGCAGGCGGACTCTCAACCACTGCGCCACCAGGGAAGCCCCATTTTCTCTTTCTTATTTGACTATTACTATAAACTATTGCTAGTTTTTATTTAAAAACTTCTTCCTATAATCCACTACCCTAACACAACTGTTCTCATTACTTTATTTCCCCTCTCAATTACATCTACACACCAAAGTCGGCTACGATAAATACCTAGATACAATATTCTACTTTTTAAATATCATTATTTTATATATATTTCCGACATTTCTATAGTTATAGTTATTATTTTAATGGCTACAATATATTACACTGAATTTATATACTATAAACTATTTTACCACAAATTACTGGATCAATTATGAACATCTTTATCTTTCAATATACCACTTTTAGGGTTACCCTGGGGTACGGGTGAAGAACCATCTTACATGATGAAAAGCAAAGTATTTACAAATGTTTTTAGCCTAGCAAGACCATGAGAATATATTATTATTGCTGTCAAGTAGCTTAAGGTGTCAAAAAGAGGCAGAACTAGGATCAATAGATGGAAATAACAGAAACGTATTTTCAGCCCAAAATAATGAAAACTTTTCAAACTGTCAGAATTTACTCAACAGGGTAATGGGCTACTACATAAAACACTAAGCTGTCCGTCTCTGAAAGCATTCAAAAACAAGCTAGATAATCACTTGCCAGAGATAGTGCAGACTCATACTGGGTGGGCAGTAGAACTAGATAACCTCCAAGGTTTCCTTTTACTAGTGTATTCAAATATTTATTAATGACCTGCTATGATCCTAGCAATACGCTAGGTGCTAGGTATACAAAAGTTGATACAACAGACATGACCCCTATGGTTTTTGCAATTACAGTCTAGTGTAGAAAACAGAGAAAAAGAAAAAAACAAAAACACACAAGTAAACGAATAATTATGAATCCTAAATCCTATGAAGGAAAACAATGAAATGCTATAGGAGAAAACAGCAGACTGGGCATCAAGGAAGCCATCTCAGAGGGATAATATCTAGGTTGTACCTAAGAGGAGCTAGCACTCTGGCACAATGAAAAGCCACTGAAGGTTATATAAGCAAGAGAGAGACACAATCTGATTTTCATTCCTAAAAGATTATTCCAGCTGTTATGTAGAGAATGAATTGGAAGGGAGAAAACATGGAAGCAGGGAAATCAGTTAAGAAGCTAGGTAGGGAGGAATCCAGATGAGAACTGACAGATAGGCAGGTTGAAGTAGATGGACAGAAAGGAATAAAGGAGTTCAAGGTGAATGGGGGAGATAGGAGCTATAGCACTTGATGATAGGTTAAATGCAACAACTAATGGTTGTTCTAACGGTGCTGCCATTTTCTGAGATGCAAAGACTGGGGGAAAGACAGATATGCAATAAAAGGGGAATCTAACTTTTAAGTCTCCATGATGCTACCAAAATTCTCTCATGATTCATTCTTTGCTCTTTAAAAGGCAGTCTGTGGAAGGGGATTAATGCTATAAAAGAGACTCGGTCAATTTTTTAAAAATTGGATTACAAATGGTAGATTAAATTATTTTATCAATGTTAAATTCAGTGAAGTAGTTTGTACCATGGTTACATTTTTTTTAATTTTTGAATTTTATTTTATTTTTTTATATAGCAGGTTCTTATTAGTCATCCATTTTACACACATCAGTGTATACATGTCAATCCC
>NC_041233.1:33340621-33363046 GCF_002837175.3 Physeter macrocephalus | reverse complement strand
TTCCCCCCCTTGGTATCCATACGTTTGTTCTCTACATCTGTGTCTCAATTTCTGCCCTGCAAACCGGTTCATCTGTGCCATTTTTCTAGGTTCAACATATATGCGTTTATATACGATATTTGTTTTTCTCTTTCTGACTTACTTCACTCTGTATGACAGTCTCTAGATCCATCCACGTCTCAACAAATGACCCAATTTCGTTCCTTTTTATGGATGAGTAATATACATTTTTTTTAAAAACCCCTATTCTTAAGAAGTACATGTCACAGTATTTAGGGATAAAGCATCATGATTTATGCAACTTATTCTCAAATACTTCGCACATGTGTGCACGTGCAAGAACACATACATGTATCCAGACATGTATACATATACATATATATGTACATATGTGACAGAGCAAATGATAAGCAAGTGGCATAAAATATTAACAACAGGTGAATCTGCATAAAGACTACTCAGTCTTTGTACTACTCATATTCTTGTAACTTTTCTGAACATGAAATAATTTCCAAATTAAAAAAAAAATTTTAAGCAGTCAGTCCTAGATTTTTCTTATTCATGCTAAATATTTCCAATTCTTCTACCCATCTCATCTGTATTTCCCCTCAACAAGCCACCTTGTCTTTTCCATTATCCAGAGTAGTGTCTCCATCAGGGAGACAAGAAACATACACAACAGCTCTACAGAGATATGGCATGACAAGAGGTGAGGACTAGAACAGGTTTTTTTGCAACCTGCAATCTCACATGAAGTACAATATCTATATTTCTGCTCTCTGGAATGTTCTACGCCCTATGTCCTGATCTATATCAGGTTGCTAGATGACAGCTCTTTGCTTCTGTATCTTCTCTTTTCATGTAACATACAGCAATAAACCTCACTGTAGAATCAGCATGTTCATGTGTTCTCTACCTGGATTAAGTGTTCCTCCTAAACATTCCCATACCTCTCTAAGTACAGCAATTATCACACTATTTTATTTTTAAAATCATGTCTACATGTGTTCTGCTTTCTCTACTAGACTGGAAGCTCCTTAAAAACAAGGACCACAACATATTTGGGTTTTTTTAATTCTTAAAGATGTAGGAAAAAACACTCAGTAAAAGCTGAGGTAAGAAATAAAAGTTACTGAAGAATCTAAATATGTTATGACTACAATTCTAGTAAAAAGGTGTTTTGGTTTTTTTCTTTACCTTGGACATAGCAGTATGTAGAAAGAGTCTTCCTCTAATTCCATAGCAAATGAGACACAGCAACTAGGGGTTGCTGATAAAGAACTGAAAATATTAATAACACTATGCACAATCCCCAAATCGTGTTTACTTCAGTAACACAAATAATAATTTCATAACTACTTCAATAACAAATAATTAATAATTTCATAAACTACGACTGAAAAAAAGTTAAAGGCTGAGGCCTGAGTATCAACCACACCTTAAAATCAAAGTACATTTATATTTAACCTATGCTGGTAACTGGTCAATACAACACAAGAAACGCTTCAGTGACAAGAAAATACATATCATAATATTCTAGACAGAACGTTGTTCTTTATTATGAAAGAAACTTTAAGCAAAATTATGTCAGGTAAGAATAAGTAACTTAGTAAACAAATTAAAAACTAATCATTTTACTGTGAAAGGTAGTTTTCAAATACTACAATTAAACTTGCCAGACACAATATGATTAAACGAGAATACACATAAAGTACTTCAAAAACAAAACTATAAAGCAGAAATACATCTTTACCCAAAATGACTATATGGTAATACTGCAAAATGTCTCACTATCAAATGTTAAAATACCAAATGCTTGAAGGATACTTCTGGGCTTGTAAAATTAACAAAACTTAGGTGAGTCCTTAGTGGGGGCTTGATCCTCTTTTAGTACTTAGAAAATCCAAATATATCACAACACTGTCAGTTTGTCCTTCCAACCCCTTAGGAACTAGCTCTTTCTCTATTTCATGCCTGGTACTGCTTAAGGTCTACTTGTGGTCTACATCATTTCTCTCCTCCACTCATGAGAGCTTCCTGACACTTGGCATATAATCCCCGTGTGCTGCCCAAAGTTACTGCTCTGGACTCATCCAGAGTTGCCCAAACCCTCCCGCCCCATCTGGGGAACAGTAGGCAACCCAGCTCAGTCATTAGTTCCTTGGCAATGACAAGTACTTGCTTCTAACCATCCTCCTCTGCACTCTCTTATTATGAGGAGAATATAATGTTTCCTACTCATCTAGGTACTCTGTCTATATGATGGCTGTCTATTCTCCTAGTTTCCTTTAGATCTCTCCAACTCGTGGAATACAATGCATATGTCAATTTGTAATAATTCTCAACTCTGTCCTGTGTTCTCCAACACTACCTCATTTCTTAATCTAGAATCTTACCAACTAGAGCCAGTATTCTAGCATAAATTTCCTTAATTCCCTACCTTCAGTTTCTTCCCCTTCAATTGATCCCTATAGTTTTCCCAGAGTTTATATTTAAAATCATAAATCTGATCATGTCACTCTTCAATTTAAAATCCTTCAGTGGTCCTCCAAAGAACAAACACCTTAAAACAGTACTAACAACAGCAGGTGACAGCTGCTGAGAAGTTGTATGCCAGGTACCTGCATTACCTCATTTAAATCTCACAACAATCCTACAGTGTAGATATTTTCATTATTCTTATTTTCCAGATTTAAGCAAAACGAAACTTGGAAAAAAATCACATGATCTGTCCATGGCCACACAGACAGTAAGAAAATGCAGCTAAGATTACAAAAGCCTTCAAAATCTGGCTTTTACTCCTTTGCAGCAGCTCTCTCCCACAACTACACAATAAACCCTGCCTTCCACTTACATTAAACCACCCAAAGATCTGTGACCATACTATGATCTTTCAGGACTCCTTACCAGTCTTGGTACCATACTACCCCCTTGGCTCAAAATGCCCACTCACCCACCTTGGTCCACCTTGGGAACTCTCTCTGAAGACTTTTTCCTTTCTTTCTTACCTCCTCCACAAGGGAGGTCCCTAGGCAGAACAATATAAGCCAAAATGATACACACACCCCACTCTAAACTTCAAAATGCTACAATACAGAATGCTCAAATAGATTTTCCAAGGTAATTTCCAGGTGAGAATATAGTACCAGCCTCATAAACTCTATATTTATCAGAAAAGTAAATAAAATCAACAATGTGGCAACAGCAAAGGCTAATAAAAATACACTTAATACTTTTGCAAAATATTCACAACATGTAAAATTCAATTATTTTGAAATATGTGGTAAATCATCCAGAATATAAAGGATCAAATTTTAAAATACTTTCTTCTGCAAATTTGGACTTCTTTAAATGTAACAAGCAAGACAAATTCTACAAAATTTCACAAAATCTGTTAGCAAACCAAGACAAAATTCAAGAAACTAAAGAGCTCTTCTATGACTATATCTGGGTTCAGAAAATGGCGATTCAATACTAAATGACTTGTGCTTATGAATCATATTAGATGATGCAGAGGTACAGGGATTATGTTACCACATCTGCAGCATCAGCATATTAGGCCCGCATCTTCCAGGAACATGCAACAATGATATCAGGAGTCTCTTCTGGGTATTAACTGACAGTGAAACAGCATCTCTTCAAGGTACTACTCAAATATATTAGCTTACAATTCCCCACACTAAAGCTCCTATTTTCATCTATTCACAGCCTCAAGATCTTCCTGCTTAAGGGTTAAGCTAAGAAAGGAAAAAGTCTTCAGAGAGAGTTCCCAAGGTGGACCAAAAGTATTAAGTGTATTTTTATTAGCCTTTGCTGTTGCCACATTGTTGATTTTATTTACTTTTCTGATAAATATAGAGTTTATGAGGCTGGTACTATATTCTCACCTGGAAATTACCTTGGAAAATCTATTTGAGCATTCTGTATTGTAGCATTTTGAAGTTTAGAGTGGGGTGTGTGTATCATTTTGGCTTATATTGTTCTGCCTAGGGACCTCCCTTGTGGAGGAGGTAAGAAAGAAAGGAAAAAGTCTTCAGAGAGAGTTCCCAAGGTGGACCAAGGTGGGTGAGTGGTCATTTTGAGCCAAGGGGGTAGTATGGTACCAAGACTGGTAAGGAGTCCTGAAAGATAGTAGTATGGTCACAGATCCTTGAGTGGTTTGGTATAAGTGGAAAGCAGGGTTTATACTTAATTGCTCTTTAACTGGCATTTGGACACAAAGCACCAAGTGTTACTTTCAAAGTTTTAATCTCTTTTCTAGCTCATTAAGAAAATGTCCTATAAGAGCACTTCTGGGGCTTATTCATATATCTTTTCTTGCTTTTCCCCACTAACCCTTACAAATCATATTCTTAACTCCTAAGCAAATTTCTTGTAAAAAGCATAAACTACTTCTTAACAATATCACCTAACAGAGATATTTAGGAAATTGACCTTTAATGGTTCAAGCACTATTCTAGGGTGGCAGATCCAAAATTATTTTGCCTTTGACATTCCTACTGGATACAACCAACATGCATTTCCTGTAGAATATCCAGGACTAAGCAGAATAATTACTTTCAAAGGGTTTTTTTACAATGGTCTACTCAGGATATTAGAGCCTGGCCCAAGGAAACAGTAAGGGGAATGGAGAAGGAAAAGCTCCATCAGCAGAACTTGACAGGCAAAGGAAAATGAACAGAAGTCAAGATGTTTCTCAGGTTTATAATTTGGGTAACTGAGTGACTGGCAGCATCACTAACCATGGCAGGAAATGAAGTGAATACATAAGTCTGGAGAAGACCACGTACTAATTTTTGATGTTTTAAATTTCAGGTTTTCTGCTGAACTATCAGGTAGGCATTCTAAATAGCAAAGTTAAGGACTGGAATGCTCAAGAGAGAAACTAGGGTGAATAAAAGAACACAGATATGAGATAACAAAAAATAATGTATTCAAGAAAGCATAACAATGAAGAAAAAAATGTCAGGCTGAAACCTTGGAAAACATCAACATTAAGGGACAGGAGTTAGTAATGATAGCTGAGAAAGAAGAGATAAGAAAGAGAAACAGGAGAAAGTGATACCATGGAAGCCAAGAAAAAGAGGGTGTCAAGAACATGGGCACGATCAGCTAAATGGTTCACTCAGGATTTAACAATTAGGAACTATGTCCAAGATTAATACAATTTCAACAAGTAGAGGAAGCAAGAGTAATAAAAACACTGTTGGGAGAAGGAAACAAAAAAGGAAGAGTGCGAAGTGTATTTGGCGAAGTGTATTTGGAACAGAATGTAGAAGAGTTTTGCTGGAATGGAAAGTTCATGTAGCAGAAGACAAGAAAGGAAGTCTGGGCCAAAGACTTTGCATTCAAGATTTTATTCTGTTTTAGATTTTATTCTGTGAGGAAGAAGAAAGACAAGTAGCTTTTCTTTTTTCTTTTTGAAACAACTACCCTGGTGACAACATTCATGATGAACTGGAATGACAAGAGAGTTACAAGCTATTAAGCAGTCTTAAAATTATCTAAACATAGTAATGAGGGCCTGAAAGAGGTTGGCAGTAGACAAAGTAAGAATTAAGAGATACATGAAGGAGAGATATTCTCTAATCCCAGGGTGCCCTAGATATTCCACTATTACTATATTATTATACTCATCACATTGCACCATAATCATCTGTGGACTGGAGTATAATAATAATCATAGGGCTTCCATGGTGGCACAGTGGTTGGGAGTCCATCTGCCAATGCAGGGGACACGGGTTCAAGCCCTGGTCCAGGAAAATCCCACATGCTGCAGAGCAGCTGAGCCCGTGCACCACAACTACTGAGCCTGCACTCTAGAACCCGCGAGCCACAACTACTGAGCCTGCTGGCCGCAACTACTGAAGCCTGCACGCCTAGAGCCCGTGCTCTGCAACAAGAGAAGTCACCACAGTGAGAAGCCAGTGCACTGCAACGAAGAATAGCCCCCGCTCGCCACAACTAGAGAAGGCCCGCGCACAGCAATGAAGACCCAATGCAGCCAGAAACAAAATAAATAAAACAAATTTTTAAAAATAATCATATTATTATACTCATCACATTGCATCATAATCATTTGTGGACTGGGACTCTCTCTTATTCAGTCTTTCATTACTAGAACTAACAAAACAGGAACACAGGAAGAGGCCAAAAAAATTTTGTTGAATTACAATAGAACTCAGTAATGAAAAAATACAGAAGTGGGACTTAAAGTTACTGCAGAGAAACCTAAGTGACTACAAAATGGTAATATAGAAAACACTAATGGAGAACCTAAGATCAAGTTTAGGGAATGAGTTTAAAATGTTTAGGATGAGAAGTGTCTAAGGACAACATTCAAACAGAAATATCAAACAGCAAAAAATGAAACCACAGAAGGAAAAATAAAAACATAGGGATTAGGGGTGCCAACCCTCCATGCAGCCAAAAATCCAAGTACAACTTACAGTAAGCCCTCTCTATACTTGGTCCCTCTGCATCACAGATTTCACCAGCTAAGATCCTGTAGTACTATAGTATCTACTCTTGAAAAAATTCCACACATAAGTGGACCCATGCAGCTCAGACTTGTGTTGTTCAAGGGTAAACTGCATTCAGATATTCAAACAAAAAAGAGAATTTTGAGATACATCATGAAATCATCAACAAATCTTATTTGCTCATAAGAACAAATATTTAACAAAACACCAATTTCCTAAGACACTTTGGGGGTATGACTCTATCTTTAAGAATGCTATCTGGGGCTTCCCTGGTGGCGCAGTGGTTGAGAGTCCGCCTGCCGATGCAGGGGACACAGGTTCGTGCCCCGGTCCGGGAAGATCCCACATGCCATGGAGCGGCTGGGCCCGTGAGCCATGGCCGCTGAGCCTGTGCGTACGGAGCCTGTGCTCCGCAACGGGAGAGGCCACAACAGTGAGAGGCTTGCGTACCACCAAAAAAAAAAAAAGAATGCTATCTGAATTGCTTACTTGCATATTTCGTAAAAATTAAATTGATATAAAAGCCCAACCAAACAGGTCAATCAAAACTGGGTCAATAGGGCTTCCCTGGTGGCAGAGTGGTTAAAAATCCGCCTGCCAATGCAGGGGACACGGGTTCGAGCCCTGGTCCGGGAAGATCCCACATGCCGCAGAGCAACTGAGCCCGTGCGCCACAACTACTGAGCCTGTGCTCTAGAGCCTGAGAGCCACAACTACTGAGCCCACAAACCTAGAAGCCCATGCTCCATAACGAGAAGCCACTGCAATAAGAAGCTCACGCACCACAACGAACAGTAGCCTCCACTCGCCGCAACTAGACAAGGCCCACGCGCAGCATAGAGAAAGCCCGCCCACAGCAACGAAGACCCAACGCAGCCAAAAATAAATAAATAAAATAAATTTGTTTAAAAATAAAAAAACCTGGGTCAATACTAAATAATTACTTGCTTTATTTATTCATTCATTCAAAAATATTTATTGAGTGACTATCAGTTTGCATTGGGACAAGGGGGACCAGACACAAAGCAAATACAGTAACATACAGCAAATACTACAGCAAAGTCACTGTAAAATGTAAAGAAACACAGGTAACACAGAACAGAGAATATAATGGAGGATGGGTAGAGGAGGCATGATGAAAATAGATCTAGAAGCTGTCCTGGAAGAGGAGACACCTATGTTGGGCTTTTTAAAAGATGAAGTGATTTAATAAGATAGCTAAGAAGCCGAATGGTATTCTGGAACAAAAGGAATAGTATGTGCAAAAGCATGGAGATGTCAAAAAGAGTTTCTCATCTTCATGGAAACATGACAGATGCCATGGCACAGCTCATGGAAGACTTTCTGTACACTGATAGGCAAGTTGACCCTTATCCTATAGTCCTGTGGTAAGAAACATCAGATGTGCATTAGAATGCCCTAAGGAGCACTCCAAATCCCCTAAAGCAGAGTGCAAGTGCAGGCAGGAGATGGAAAAGCAAAAAACAGGGCAGAGCCACAGAAGATTTTTAAGCAATAACAAAACTTGTTTCAGAAATCCAAAAGTCAGTAGCAGTGGCTAAGGGAAGAAAATCTCGAGGAAAACTAAAGAAGAAGATTAAGAAGCGATTGCAATAATGCTCCAGCACTGAATATTGACAACTACCTACTCAAACATAAATGAACCACAGAAAGAGGCACATAAAGTGCTATAACTGTAATATGGGCTTTGACCCATGAGTTTCAGAACTCATCTCTGATAACAACTCAATAATCAGAAGCAATTATAGTAAAAGTACAATCAGGGACATTAAAAAAAAAAGGGAAAAAGAGTGGCCACCAAATTTTCCCCTTAAAAGTACTTCATCTATACTTTAATTTAAAAGGTTTTTTTTAATTAAAAATTTTTTTTTCTTTTTAAAAAAGGTACTTCATAATAAAACTACCATAGCAGGCAGATTACCAAATCCAAATTTAGAACCTACCACATGGCTACTAGCACTGTGCAAAACTACTGCGAATGATCATCAGTAAAAAGTTACCAGAGAAAAACTGGTCAGTAACAACAACAACAAAGATTATTTAACAGATTCCTAATAATTCATTAAAAATTTTGTTACCCACATATAAAAACTACAGTTTTGAACTGATGAAAATTCACCAAATTGGGGGGAAGGGATGTTCTTTAATACCTATCTCCACTAGCCACTGTCTTCACTTGAAGAAAAATAGGTCAGTACATAAGGACACATATATGATAATGACAGACCTTAGGGTCACAGATAAGGATAAAATTAATTTCATTTATTTTTCAAAGAAATAGCTGCTGTAATATTTTTTCTCTCTACTGGGTCATTCCATCAGCTACAAATATACTAGAAAAGCACCCATCTTTTAAAAATATTAAAATTCCTTGACTCCACATCCCTTCCAGCTATCACCCTGTTTTTCCTCAGTTTCAGTTGAAACTCCTTGAAAAAATTGGCTGTCTCCAATTTCTCTCCTACAGGTTCCTCTTAAACCCTCTCCAATCAAGTTTTCATCTCCATTAATCCACCATGAACAACTTAAGGTCACCAATGATTCCCCCCTCCTTTTTTTTTTTGGTTGCACCATGAGGAATGAGGGATCCTCGTTCCCTGACCAGGGATCGAACCCATGCCCCCTGCAGTGAGTGGAAGCGCAGAGTCCTAACCACTGGACCTCCAAGGAATTCCCACCAATGATTTTCATATTGTTAAATCTAAGTCACATCTTAGTCCTCGATCTAACTGCAGCCAACACAACTGATCACTCACCTCCCCCTTCTTAAAACATTTCACTTGGCTTCAGAGGTAACCACGCATTCTTAATTTTCCTCCTTTCGAGGGTGCTTCTTACTCTCATTTTTTAGCTCTAGCACTAACTCTCTCTCCAGGTCCCCCTCTCTCATTAGAGGACCCCAAGGCAAAGTCTCTGACTTCTCCAGTCACACTCACTTCCTAGATTATCTTAATCAGTTCTAATGGTATTAAATACTATCTCTATGCCAATGACTGGAAAATTATATCCCCAGCCCCTCCTCTGAAATGAAATGCAGACTCACGTATACCCAGCTGGCTAGACAGTATCTCCACTTGGACTGCTAACATATCCAAAACTGAGCGCATTACTTCCCCCTAAAACCTGCTTCTCCTGCAGTCTTCCCCATCCTGGTAAACGGCAACTCCATTCTTTCAGTTGTTCAGGTCAAAACCTACAACCCACATCCAATCCACCATCAAATTCTGTTGGCTCTGCATTCAAAATGTACTGTGAGCACTTCTCCTAACCCTGCCTAAAATCACCATCATCTCCCACCTGGCATTATTGCTGGAGCCTGCTGAATTATCTCATTATGCCCCGCCTATGACATTCTCTACACAGCAGTGGAAAGGTCTATTTAAAACAAGTCAAAATCCATCGATGGCTTCCCACTTTCAGGGTAAAAGCCAAAAAGTTCTATTGGCCTGTAAGGCCATATATGATCTATTTTGCACTCCCACTACCATCCCTTCAGCCCCCTCACCCACCTCTCTGGCCTCGTCTTCCACCAATCATTCCTCACAAGGCCTCCAATGATCTACTTATCACTCCTCAAACAGGACAAGCATGCTTCACACAAAAGACATCTGCACTCTTATTCCATCTTCCTCAAATGCTCTCCCCTAATATCTGTACAAATTAGATCATAACCTCACTTCTTCCACATCTCTGCTCACCACTGATCACTGCAGCATCCCCCGTGTGTTCTTTCCACCTTATTCTGCTTTGTTTTTTTCCACAGCAGTATAATAGCTGACATATTGCATACATGTTTATTTTCCGTATCTTATTATTAGAATATAAGTTCCACAAGGTCAGAAAATGTGTTTTCTTCATTGCACCATTACTAGCAAGTGCCCAGCTGGTATGTGTTGAATGGAAAGATGGCAAGAATGAGGAAACTCCAGATTCAGGATCTGGTCTCAAAGCCTGGGTTGAGGAAACTTTCAGTGTAGAAATGCTCAAGTAGTGAAAAAAACGTCAACTGCAAAAGTGGCCACAACAATGGCCAAGTCTACAAGTCTAGCTGATGCCAATAATAAATAAGGGCTGACAGGTCCAGACTATCTTAAAATAAAGAAAATAAATTTGAGATAAAATGTTTAAATAAAAATAAAAGAAAGAAGAAGAAATGGCCATCCCTGCCTCCCTAATTCCCTGTAAAGAAATACCACCTGGATATGTTTCCTGTAAGCTGGCCTACCAAGTTAGACCAAAATATTACCAGACCCATTCTACACACTTAAATAGCTGTTATGAATAGTCCCTGCTTTTCTAAGGTATGGTCTTCTGAGAAAATTGTAACTCCCAACCCTAACACTGGCTGCCAAGACATAATGGTCAGAGAAAGCTCTCAAATTTCCCCAAAGCACTCAGGCTGCAACCAAATATCATTAATGTAATGACAACAACAATTCAAAGTACCTTCTGGTGTCTGCCTATCTTCATTTTCTCTAATGTATGCACTAGGGTATCTGTCATCAAGAGATTGTGGTATCTTGATATGGGGGGAGGGAGGTGTTGGGGGGGAGAGGGGGAGAGAGAGAGAGAGAGAAAGAGAGGGAGGGAGAGAGAGAGAGAGAGAGAGAATTCAAAGAAACAGGACCTGGATTTATTTTTTTCCATTTTAAAGAGAGGTAGATTGCCAGGGAATAGAAAGCATCTGTTAAGATACAAGATGTCACCTGGGCTCTTCAATATGACACCAAAACAGAGATCACAGAAGAACCAAAACCCTAAGAAATCCAGCATTCCTCAGCTAAAGAGCTGTCTTGCATCTCCCATTACCATACATAGAATTGAAGAGATGGGGAGGAGACCATGCCAAAATGGACAGCTGAGAGCAGTAATGGGGGAGGGAAGAGTGGTAACAACCATGGAAAAGCGGGGGAGAGGAATAATTACCCAGGTTTTTTCTCTTTTCCCCCTTCCTATTCTACTTACCAAGTACAGAAGAAACTGGGCAGATGAATACAAGGAAGGACAACACAGACAGTGAAGGATAACGATGCTCTGAAGCAAAAGGCAGCAGAAGAAATCATGCACAAATTCCTTTTCTAAGTGACTCTTCGAAAAACAGACATGAAGTTACGAACTGACCAAGGAAATTTAAAATTTAAAACAAATTCCCACACCTTAGATAATGACAGAACTATACAAAGAGAAGAGAGATTCTTAATTATTTGGAATGATGGTCCTGGGGCATTTTTAAGATCAACAATCCTCAAAGATGATCTAAATATTTTCAAACTAACTTACTGATCAACATGGGAGAGGTGAAAATCTTTCACTTTCATGGATGCAGGCTTTAAGAATTCTCTGGCTTCCCAATGGCTCCAAATCTCAAAATAACCAATTAGAAGTCAGAGAGGTAACTCTGGGGGCATTCAAAGGCAATCAACTCAGCAGAGAAGAGCTAAAAACTCAGAGATTACATCTATCATACTCTTGATTGGTCAATTCAATTAAAAAGAAAGGAGCGTTCTGATTGGTTGCTCTCTATAGGCTGAGTCACGCCCCAGCATCAGCACCTGCAGCAAGAAGATGGCAGAAGCTAAAAGAGGGCACAGGATACTCTGAGAAGGGGGGAGGGGGGCGGGTAGGGGGGAGGTCAGTAAAAAAGGAAAGACGATTTAACGCCATACAGCCACTGGCCATCAGCAAATCACAGTAGGGCACACGAACCAAAACTGTTTGTAGCGTGAGGTGGCATTTCATGTTTACTTATGTGCTAATACTTCCCTCTCCTTAAGGCTCCTCTTCTAATTCTGCACTGATGGCTCTTCCCCCTTCTCCCTGACAACTGTCACTCTCTAGAGCTTCTCTTCCTCCAGCCACTTTTTGATTTTGGTGATTTGGTGTCTCCTACCCCCAGTTCAGTCTCTTGCCATCTTCCTGAATTAGCTCATCCTGTATTAGCTCATGCTTTCTACTCAGTCCCTGTCCTTGACAAGTACATAACCCAGTGGGGGAGGTAGATGTGTCACTAAGTTAGGTACAATAAATCACAGTCAATGCTATGAAAGAAATATAACAAAGTGCGGTGAGCGCATATTCATCTGTCATTACCCCACTTGATAACGTCCAAATCAACACTCCAGCTTCCCAATCTCTTATCAGTTACTAAGCCCCATAGCTTTCCATAATACCCCTGATCTCCACTTCCAACTTGCAGTTTAGGCTTCACTTCTCATTAGACCTATTTCAACCACTTCCTATCAGAAACACAATTCAATATATTTCCACTTTGCCACATCAGCCATCTCCCTAAAAGATATAACATACTATATCATCCCCTTGCCTTGAAACATCTAATATTTTTCCAGTACCTAAGATAAAGTTCAAATCCTTAGCAGAGAAAATAAGGTAATATAATATACTTTTCAAATATAGCCCTTTAAAAGCAGGCTGTTTGAGTTCTAGTTCCGATGCTTCCTAGCTGTGTTATCTTTGGCGGGTCACCTTACCTCTTTTTCTCATTTGCAAAATGAGGATATGAAAAGAACCTACATTTTAGGGTTGTTTTGAGGATTAAGTAAGAAATTCTATCCAAGTACCAGCAAAGTACCCAGCACTCAATCAATGTTAATTACTACACCAGGGTTGTCTCATCTATCTAGAATGTCTTACTCCCAAAGGAAGAAGATAACCAAGGTTTTATTTTCGTACATTTTAGAATGATTAACAATAAAAGTTAAATCAGAAATCTTAAAAGTTAAATCAGAAATTGACAATAAAAGTTAAATCAGAAATCTTCTAGTTAATCCGGAAACAACAAAAATTTCAATTAACCAAAAACTGCTTTCATGAAATTTTTGCCTAAATTTACTATAATTTATTAAAAAACAAGTACCCATTTATAAAAAAAAAACTAGGTTAGTTTCGTTTTGTTTTGTTTCCTATTCAAGTTCAAGAAGAAAAAAGGCAGCAGTTTACCAATGGAAACTCACTTAGATATAAATTTATAAGAATGTGATTCTCTATAGTATAAAATCCACAAAAATTAAATGCAATCTCAATTGCATATATTATTGTTAAAGATATATACATAACAAAAAGAACTGTAGAAGGTTAAGAAAATAAAATGTGCATCAGATGGTAGAGTGACATTTGTTCTTAGACCTCACAATCAAAAGATGAACTCACACACAAAAAATTTTGTCAATGATTTTTTTTGTTTTTTGTTGTTGTTGTCAATGATTTTAATAATTTTAAAACTGCAAAGTCTACAACAATAAAAATAACAAAAATAAAACAGATCACAAACATATTTCAAGAGAATAATATATTTATGATGCTAGGTACTAATGAAAATTGGTAAGAAGAGTCCAGTAAATTTATGGGCAAAGGACAAACATTTCATACAAAGGAGAAGATAAAATGAGAGAACTACTGCACTTCCTTTTCTACTGTAAATAGTGATCTTAGACAGCAGGTACCCTTATACTCATTTGAAAAGAAAAAAGTTAAAAACAAAAGCCTGTAAAAGATAAAACTGGTCAACCAAACTGCTGGAAGCAGTAAAAAAAAAATACTACCTTTCAGAAACAAACCTAGCAATATTTTTCTAAACCGACAAAAACCTTCATATCTTTTGACCTTATAATCCCCCTCCTGGGGCTTTAGCCTAAAGGAAAGAAGCAAAACAAAGGACATATCCATGTTAACTGCATCCCGTGAAAAGCGGGAAGCAGCTTAGATGTCCAATAATTATAAATAAATAAATTAACTCACTGTAACACTGTATAATAATTTAAATATATAAAAACTATAGCAGGGCTTCCCTGGTGGGGCAGTGGTTGAGAGTCCACCTGCCAATGCAGGGGATACGGGTTCGTGCCCCGGTCCGGGAAGATCCCACATGCCGCGGAGCGGCTGGGCCCGTGAGTCATGGCCGCTGAGCCTGCGCGCCCGGAGCCTGTGCTCCGCAACGGGAGAGGCCACAACAGTGAGAGGCCAGCGTAACGCAAAAAAAAAACAAAAAAAAAACTATAGCTGTAAGAAAACATTAAATATGAAGGCAAATATTGAACTATACTTATGCTGTAATTACAGTACAAAATCATGTATATATGATGAGAAATGAATAAGAGAATATTTTAAGTTTATTTTTTTTTTCCTTATTTCTTTGACCATTAAGTTGTCTGTTGGAATTGATCAGGTCTCCCATAGGAAGTACACATTTCAAAACTAACTTTTCAAAGGCATAAAACCACAATTTTTCTTTTCCAAAAAACCTATCACATAGAAGTAATCAGATAGGCTCTTCTCACGTACAGACTAGCGATACATGTAATTTTAGCCATGCTATTAGCCAGCTGTAACCTTATTTTATTAAATCTCATTTTACCATCAAAATGTAACTATATGTGGGGGTCTCCATATGGTGAGCAGAAGCCACTTATTATGAGGCACTCTGTCCAGCAATGAGGTCAAAAACCCCAGACGAATGGAATAGTGGAGGTTAGGTTTCTCCTATATCCTCAAATGAATCATGTTTCTTAGCCTCAAGGGCTCTAAGACCCTAGAAGCAGCAGGCAGTTAAGCAGCCAAAGAGATTGAAAGTGGAAGCTGATTTGCTCTCCCTCTGAAAATTGACAACTTCCTCATTTTCCCCCAAAGCACCATGGAATAATGAAAAATACACAAGTGTGACATCAGGAGATGTGGGATACAAATTACTCTGAGTAACTTCAAGTAAGTTTCTTGCCCTTTGGGGTTTCAGTCGTTTAATGGGTAAAATTTTTTTTTTTTTTTTTTTTTTTGTGGTACGCGGGCCTCACACTGTTGTGGTCTCTCCCGTTGCGGAGCACAGGCTCCGGACGCGCAGGCTCAGCGGCCATGGCTCACGGGCCCAGCCGCTCCGCGGCATGTGGGATCCTCCCAAACCGGGGCGCGAACCCGGTTCCCCTGCATCGGCAGGCGGACGCGCAACCACCGCGCCACCAGGGAAGCCCTAAAATTTTTAAAGTTGAAACAAATAATCTATGAATTCTTTCAAGTTCAATATTCTACTAATAGACCCCCTTAACCAATATATGTCCAAAACCTCCCACTCTGATTATAAAACAAGACTTAGAAGTAGGAAACTGGGGGCAAGGACACAGATGGTCAAAAGACCTGGATTGTATCCCAGCTCTGTCCCCTTCTACCTGCACGATGTTGGGCAAATTTCTTTGCCTTAAAGTCCTAAATTAAAGAAACAGCAATACTTACTGGCCATATTCTTTTTATTCTTGTGTCATAAAACATATTGTTTTTTTTCTGTCATAAGTGGGGTTTCATTCCTAACCAGCAACAACAATTTTGACTTTATTCCTGGAAATTTTAAAGTACCTTGTGCGGTCACCTCTTCTAAGTTTTCTATTTTCTAACATGGAAAGAGGTAGTTAACATACTTTACCTATAAACTATATTCAAGATTAGGAGCATTCCTCAAAAGTTCATTCAGTAAACAGTTTGTGAGCACCTGTGCCATAAAACAGCATGTGTTAGAGTTGCAAAGGTCTCTTCCCTTAAGAAGCCCAAAAGTCTGGTGGACACAAGACATATTAACAAATCATTAACTACCAACTGACAAGTACTAACTGCAGAATGTACAATGTACTAATGGATCAGTCAAGACAAGTGAGATAAGATGTCTGGACAAGATTCAGAGGTGATAATTTGGTCAGGTCTTGAAGGGCAAGTTGTTTACTAGATGGAGAAGAATTCTCAATAGGGGCAACAGTGTAAAACCACAAAGGAAGATGACATCTTCAGAGAACTCTAAGTAGTCTTTGTCCAGAGAGTGCAGGCAAAATGGTAGAAGATGAAATGAGAAACAAAGACAAGTAAGAGAAATCGTGAAGGACTCTGACTTTTATCAAATACAGATTATGAAGAGTCACTGCCGGACTTTTAAACATGAAATCAAAGTCCCCCCTTCTTCCCCAATCAAAGTTGAGTCAAGACAACAAACAGAAAATGCAGGTCTGGATGTGAAAAGGTACAATAAACTGCCTTGTTGTGTTTTTTTAAATGGAGAGTTCCTGCTGTTCAGGATGGCTTCTAGCAGTTTCTTACTATGGCGTATTAATACAACACTGAAGTAAAACAGTATAAATTACAGCTAAAGGGTTCAAGAAAGTGTGTGTTTACCTAAAGATTATTTGACATCAGTGTTGTTGAGAACACTAAAGAAAACAAGCAAATAAGAAAATACTAAAGATACTAAGTAATAAATTAAGAGGCAAACAGTAATAACATCTAAGACTGACTTCAGACAAAATATTCAGGAATGTTTAAATCCTTATAATACATATATTGATTACAGATAAGACATGTTTTTTTGTGACTATCTTTTGCAGAAGGTATCTTAAATGCCTTTTGGTTAAAGAAGAGGTGCCACAACCAACTCTTTAAAACTAGTCTAAAAGATGATGCTTAAGAAAAAAAAAAAACTGGCAAAATTAATAGGTTCCATTAATATTTTAATGCTCAGGAAAAAAAAGGAGAAAAGAAATGCCTTTCAAAAGGTTATTTTGGAAAGCCTAAGCCCCATTTATCTCACCAATGGGAGTGAAACACAGACATTCCAATCTGGGACTACGAAGAGTCCCTGCATCAGTAATTTCCACACTGTTCAGGCCTAGTCTAGAACAGCAAGCCTAACAGGCTGGGTAGCCCACAAAGATGAATTTGCAATTATTGAAATTCAAACTCAAGCTTAGCCGTCAAATGCTCCCTCAAAGGAGTCTTTCTCCCTTTGCCTGACAAAAAAAAAGTAGGTGCATTAAAAAATATATATATGTATAAAAACAGCAGATGTCTAAAAAGGAGAGAGAAGCAGCATCTGAACCTATGGCAACGGTGTGGTCCACCAAAGTTTTCTCTCAGGATGTGTTTAGGGTGTGTCCGTGTTTGGGCCCAGTAATTTTAAAAAACCCACAGTCATTCAGGGCACCCCGGTACTTGGTACTTTCCCTATCATCCCTCACTAGCATCCTGGCTCTGAAATCACTGGGTATCTCAGCCTCGCCCTGATTTCTCCTTGAGAGAGAGAGGGCCGCAGCCGCAGCGGCCCACGGGCCCCGATATGCCTGTCACAGCCCCAGGGGCGAGGGGCGTCCGACCTCCCCGCTCCACGCCTGCCTAGCCTCAGGCGGCTCGCGGAGACTCCAGAGGGTCGCTCCGGAGAGCAGGAGGCCGGAAGACGCCACGGCCCTATCCCGGGCGCCCGGACCTGGGCCCCGGACCGCGCCCCCTGCCCAGGGCTGCCGCGGGCGCTTGCCCCGCCCCGACTCCGGCCCCTGCTCCCGCCCCGACCCCGGCTCTCACCGTGCGGAGGTCGTGCTGCCTCCTCAGCCGCGGCCCGGCTGCGGGTCGCCCAGCGACCTACAGGCCAAAGAACGGCAGGTGAGGCGAGGGGCCGCCCGTCACATCCCCGCTGGCCCAGCCGCCCGACCCACAGCAGCCAGCATCACGTCCACGGCCTGAGGGAGCGCTGGACTCCAGAGCCAACGCGCCCCCTCCTTCGGCCGGCGCCCGCCTGGACTCCGCCCTCCGGGGCCCGCAAACCGCGCGCGCGCAGCCCCGCCCCCCCGGGACGCCCTGCGCAGGCGCGAGCCTCACGAGGTTAGGCCCCGCCTTTGCGCCCGCCCCCGCCGCCAGACTCCGGCTTCGGCCCATTTCTGGCACCGCCCCCGCCCTCTCGCCAGCCTTTCCCAGGCTACGCCCCCACTTCAGGACCCGCCCCCTTCCACTGACCTTGCCTCTCTGGCCCCTGACTCAGGCCTTTCCTGCGCCCAACTTGTGATGTCAACCTGGTGGCTGACCCACCTATAACCGGCCTTCTAAACCAACATTTGCCTCTTGACCGCGGTCAAACCTGTCAACTAAACTTCCTGACCCCGAAAAGTTAGGAGTGGTCTGAGCTTTGGGACTGACTTGGGCTCCTCTCCCACGTTTCAGTGAAGTGGACAGATCTAACATTTTGTGTTTTCAGGTCCATCCCTGTTTTCTGTCCTCCGATGCTTGCTCTGGGTAATGCCAGAACCAACACTCTGCCGGATCTTACTGAGATTGAGGGGAAGAAATAGGCACACTGGAGTGCTGAGAGTGGAAACAGCTTCATGACATAATCAATCTGGGTTTCTTTTGGCGGAAGCCAGGTCCTCCTGCCCTCTGGGACTTCCATCAGCCATAGGCCTTCTCTTCCCCTCCTTTCTTCCTTGATGGCTTGGCTTGTTGAGTGCTCTTGACCCTGGAGGCCTCCCTGGTCTAGCTGGATGTAAAACCCTTGGAGGTTCCTCTGTCTGGCAATAGACTTACCTGAAATCCCTGTGGGCCACGCTTATCAACAGCTCTACTGCAGTAAATAACTTTGAGGATTTCTTGAGAAATACCCATTTCTTTCATGCCTCCAGATCAGTGATACTCCAAGGGAAAAGGGAGTGGAAATTACCAGACTGATATGAGGGGGCATGCCTGATTTGTTGAACCACACTTCTCTTAATAATATACTTTTACATTTGGAAAATAGTGTCATGTTTAAAATCAACCCATAAAATTAAAGATTGAATTTCTTGGTTGATAAGATGTATGTTTAAAATGTAGAGAAAGAGTAGAACTAAACACTCTACGATTTATCTTTGGATTAAGTCAGGTCATTAGGCAAACACCAGACTGAACACTTGAACACACCCCTCAAGAACATCCCTCAAGAAATGCAGTTACTAAAATGCGCTTTGGGGTTTATGCCATCAGCTAAATTGAGAGGTGGTACAAGAAATGTCTCCTCGGGCTTCCCTGGTGGCACAGTGGTTGAGAGTCCGCCTGCCGATGCAGGGGACACGGGTTTGTGCCCCGGTCCAGGAGGATCCCGCATGCTGCGGAGCGGCTGGGCCCGTGGGCCATGGCCGCTGAGCTTGTGCGTCCGGAGCCTGTGCTCCGCAACAGGAGGGGCCGCAGCGGTGAGAGGCCCGCGTACCGCAAAAAAAAAAAAAAAAAGATGCTCAACATCACTAATCATCAGTGAAATGCACATCAAAACCACAATGAGGGGGCTTCCCTGGTGAAGCAGTGGTTGCGCGTCCGCCTGCCGATGCAGGGGAACCGGGTTCGCGCCCCGGTCTGGGAGGATCCCACATGCCGCGGAGCGGCTGGGCCCGTGAGCCATGGCCGCTGGGCCTGCGCGTCCACAGCCTGTGCTCCGCAACGGGAGAGGCCACAACAGAGGGAGGCCCGCATACCACAAAAAAAAAAAAAAAAAAACCACAATGAGATATCACTTCACACATGTTAGAATGGTTATCATCGAAAAGACTAGAAATACGTGTTGGTGAGGATGTGGTGAAAAGGGAACCCTTGTGCACTGTTGGTGAGAATGTAAATTGATGCAGCCACTATGAAAACAGTATGAAGTTTCCTCAAAAATTAAAAATAGAACTACCAAATGATCCCACAATTCTACTTCTGGATTTTCATCTGAAGAAAATCAAAACACTAACTCGAAAAGATTCAAGAACTCCTGTGTTCAGTGCACCATTATTTACAATACCCAAGATATGGAAACAGCTGTGTTATTGACAGATGAATGGATAAAGAAGATTTGGTATATATACAATGGAATATTATTCAGAGATTAAAAAAAAGAAATCTTCCCATTTTTGACAATGTGGATGGACCTCGAAGGCATTACATGAAGTGAAATAAGACAGAGAAAGACAAATACTGTATTATTTCTCTTATACATGGAATCTAAAAAAAAAAAAAAAAAAAACAAGCTCAAGCTCATAGATACAGAGAACAGACAGACAGATAGGTGGGTGCCAGAGGTGGGGGTGTGGAAGGGTGGGAGAAATGGGTGAACTGTTTTTGGTTTTTTGGTTAAATAAATTTCTTTTTTAAAAATGTTAAAAAAAAAAAGGGGGAGAGAGAGAGAGATGACCTCATACCTCTCAGAATGGCTATAATTAAAAGAAGAACAAAAAAACAAGAGATAAAAAAATGCTGGCAAGGATGTGGAGAAAAGAGAACACTTGTGCAGTATTGTTGGGAGTGTAAATTGGTACAGCCAGTATGGAAAACACTACAGAGGTTCCTCAAAAAATTAAAAATAGCACTACCATATGACACAGCAATCCCACTTCTGGGTATATATTTGAAGGAAAGTAAAGCACTATCTTGAAGCTATATATCTTCCTCAATGTTAATCACAGCACAATTCACAAGAGCCAAGACATGGATGAATAGATAAGGAAATTCTTAATTGAGAATGGTCTGTGGTCTCCTTTTACTGGGATAAAAATTTTGGGGACTTCCCTGGTGGTCCAGCGGTTAAGACTCTGTGCTTCCAGTACGGGGGGGCGGGGCATGGGTTCGATCCCTGGTCAGGGAACTAAGATCCACATGCCACACGGCACGGCCAAAAAAAAATGAAAAACAAAAATTTACAGATGGAATGAAAATCTTTGGAATTTATCCTAAATGAGTTGAAATGTATTGGAATAAAAACCTGATAATCTTCATCAGGTTTAGAGATTAATATTATATATAGTTTAAGTAACAATGAAATTATCTGACCTAATATTATATATAGTTTAAGTAACAATGAAATTATCTGACCTTTAAAGATTATGTGGAATTTCATTGTGAAACCATTTGGCTTGGTGATTCTTTGTGTATTATTTTGTGCAATAACTCTTTAGCCTTTTCATTTCTTTTATAGTAATTCGTTTGTTTAGACTTTCTGTCTCTATTAGTATCAGTTTTGGCAACTTCTGTTTGCCTGAAAACATACCCATTTCTTCTAAGTTTTCATATTTATTTGCAGAGTTGCACAAAGTACTTTCTTCTTAAAAATTGTTTTCTCTGTTTATATGCTATTTCCCTTTTATTTTTGTGATTTCTTTTTTTTAAAGCATAAGTTAGCTAGTGGTTTACCCCCTTTTATGCGATTTCACTCTTACATTTGTGATTTCTCCCTTTTTAAGCGTAAGATAGCTGATTGTTTGTGTGTTTTGTTGTGTTTTTCAAATAGCCAACTTTTGGATTTATTAGTTCTACTCTTTTCTGTTTTCGAAGTCATTATTTATAATTTGATCTTTATTAGTTTCCTTCTCCTTTCTTTTAGTTACTTTTTTCCTAGCTTTCCATTTCGGATGCTAAATTCATTTATATTGATGTTTTTATTTCTATTGCACCAGGTGTTTAAAGCTATAAGTTTTCCTGTGATAACTGCCTTAGTGGTATCACAGAAATTCTATGTCATGTTTTCATTATTATTATTTTCAAGAAATTCTGCAATCTTATTTTTTTATTTTCCCTTTAATCCAATAGGTGTTTAATATTTTTTTAAATTACCAGGAAAAAGGAAATTTTACATTTTTAAGAAATTCTGTCACTAATTTCTAAAAGTTTTATTGCATTATGATCAGAGAATGTTATTTGTATAGTTCTACTCTTTGGGATTTCTTGAGATTTTCTTGGCAGCCTAATATTTGGTTAATTTTCATGAATTTTCCACGTGCACTTCAAAAAAAGGTATATTTTCTTTTCTATAGGTACAGAATCCAATATAGTTTTATAGGATTCCTTAGTTCCCCCTTCCTGCTTAACAATGAACAGGAAAACAAAATTGCAGCACACTAGAAGACAACCTCTAACACAGAAGACAGAGACCCAAACAAATAGACCTGAAAGGAACCAGAAACTCTGCAGGAAGAAGAAAACTACCCCCCATTCACTTGCCTCACAAAAAAAGTATAAATAATGTGTTTAAGGAAATATGAAAGAAATAAGAAATATCCTTGCATCTATGAAACAAGAATAGATGTCATAAAAAAAGAAATGTTCTGGGCTTCCCTGGTGGCGCAATGGTTGAGAGTCCGCCTGCCGATGCAGGGGACACGGGTTCGTG
>NC_041233.1:33336669-33340568 GCF_002837175.3 Physeter macrocephalus | reverse complement strand
CAGTGAGAGGCCCGCATATCGCAAAAAAAAAAAAAAAAAAAAAAAGAAATGTTCTGAAAACACTGTTCAAGAGCCTTTGGAAATGAAAAAGATGAAGCAGCAATGAAAAAACTCAATAGAAGGGATAGAAAATAAAGTTGAGGAACTCTCCCAGAAATTGATGAAAACGGAAAAAGAGATTGAGAGCAGGAGATTAAATAATTTAATGAGACCTCCTGAAGGTGTGCCAAGTTCCTGGAGTAAAAAGAGGAAGCCCCTCACTAGCAGATGATTCACTAGGGGACATGGATTTCATAGGCTTTCCCACGAGGCTGAGCAGGCAGCATCTAGGGCAAGTGCCCACTTCCACAGTTTCCTCTCCTCACTGTGCAGCCTGCCCTGGCTGGTTGCCTCTGATGTAGGACAGCCCTTCTCTAGTCTGACATCCACCCTGGCCACTCCAACAGAACTCCCTACGGTCCTCTGCCCCCACTGGCGTTAGACCTGACCCTTTCCCGACTATATACGACAGATAGGACCACACAAGTATGGGCCAGTTACTGGACCCCAGGACCTTTTAAAGGACTTTTTCCTGTCCCCTGCTCCCAGGCATTTCTTAGGGTGCCAGCTCCAAATCCATCTAGTACCACTCCTACAAACTCTCATTTTACTTCTTTTCTGTCATAATATGGCTTTAAATTCCTCTCAGGCAAAGCTTCTCAAAAAGGAGCTCTACTAAATGAAGGAGGGCCCACCAATCCTTAGAAACACAATGGCCACTCTGCTCCTTGGGGGTGAGAGGAAATGCCTTAATTCTTTCTGGATGAGTCACTGTTCCTGAGGATGGTCAGAACGCTACTTGCTAAAGCAGCAAAGGCATCAATGCAGGTTTAATTTTCATACCCTGGAATAAAACTATAATTCCATGTGACTCTTTAAACAAACATGTACTGACATGGAAAACTGCCAGGAAGTATTCTATTTCAGTGAAAAACCAAGTTTCCCTATGCTGGTGGAGCATGTAGCTCTGGAGCCTAACTGTCTAGCTCTGAATCCTGGCTCTGCCACGTGCCACTGATGCTTTGTGAGGCTTTAGAAGTTACTTTCTCTGTCCCTCAGTGTTCATATCTGTAAATGGAGAATAAATGAGGTTCTTATAAGAATAAGATGAATTAATATATGTAAGCCCTTAGAGTAAAGCCTGGCACGGAGGAGGTGCTAAATAATTAGATATTATTACAACACACTTCAATTCATGTAAAAATTAAAGTCGTAACGGGGATGTAAATTTATTTACACTATTATTCAGATATGCAGTTATATTAGTTTGCCAGGGCTGCCATAACAAAGTACCAAAGACTGCGTGGCTTAAACAACAGAAATTTTTTTCTCAACTTCTGGAGGCTGGAAGTCAGTGTTGGTTTCTTCTGAGGCCTCTCAACTTGGCCTGTAGATGGCCATCTGATCCCTGTATCCCTCTGTGTCTATGCCTTAATCTCTTCTTACAAGGATACAAGCATGTCAAATTAGGGCCCACACTAATGGCTTCATTTTACCTTAATTACTACTTTAAAGACTCTATCTCCAAATACACTCAGTACAGGGGGTTAGGACTTCAGCATATGAATTTTAGGGGGACACAATTTAGCCCATAACAGCAGAGAAATTTAAATTCCTTTATTTGACTATAACTAATCTGACTTTTCCCCTGACTCCTTATCTGCTGAGTTTTGGAAAAAAATGTATCAATCTGCTTAAAACTTGGACATAGCTGATCTTTTAAACAATAACTTTTAAGAAGTCTTTGATTATTTCCTGGTAAAAAGATCCGATATCTCTATGGCTTCATCTGTTCCCTGCTTCTCTCTCTAAGAAGGTGTCTGAATTTATGGGGGATGGGAAGGGCTATAGCTTTTAAGACCTTATGGTGCTGGGGAAGAGTTGGGGTCCTCAAAGATGCTGTCTCCTGCCTTCTGTAGTCACTGGAGCAATGTCTCCTGTTTAACCTTCCAAGTGGAAGACTCCAAGTAAGGTAGCTGGAGATATAGTCCTCTTGACTTGTTCAGGGCTCAGTAGCTCTCTCTGGATGACTTGGCCTCACCTTGGCTCCTGCAAACACCACAGCGCCTCTGAAATCTGTCTGTGATCCCGGGCAATTGGCTTAACAATGGGCCAGGAAGGAAAAGGATGATGGGTGATCCCAAGGCTCAGGTCACTGAGGACATTGTAGACAGGACTTCCAATATAGGGGGCGGGGATTCCAAATCAGCACGCAGGGTACATAGCAAATATAAGTTACATTATGAGCTAGCATCCATCCCAGTCTGGTGTAGTGATGGAGCCCAGAATCAACTTCTCCAAGCAATATGGACACTGTTGGCAGCACCTGAGCACTTCCAACTGACCCATCTCATTCAGAGCTGGGCAGATTGCAGGGGCCAGGCACCAGCAACCCAGAGAGGCTTCTGTCAGAAACTACACAGATTACCTTGGACCCTTAAGCTGGGTAAATGTGCCCATGCACCATTGGCCAATAGTGGTGCCAGTGATAGGAAACCATCTGCTTAATGACCCATGGGCTACCTTTTTCACTTCTTCCCAACTGGTTCCTATGCCAATTCTACTGCCAATTTCCCTGGTACTTGGAACTAATCATGGAGAGGATTCCCATCGTAGGCCACCGACCAGTAGCCAGTTCTTCTAACAGACATAAAAGAGGATGTGCACCCTTGAGGAGTGAATGACCTGCTCATGATGGAGAAGCAAGACACTAAGGGTCAGGCGGATGTTGGGCTGAGCACACAGGTGTGTAGAGTATCATCTGGGTAGCCTGGGCATATCGGAATCCAACCTCCTGAAAGAACTCCTCTATACCCCCTGCCCTGTTCCACATGCACACTCCATACCCCCTTCTCAGGCTCACCCACTGAGTAGGACTGAGGTTTCAAGCTGAAAAATTTACTGTGTAGGTTGGAAAGGCAGGGGGCTGAGAATGGCTGATAGCTTTTAAATCAACATTTATAAATTAACCCTTGCCGTTACTAATAGCAGAGATTTAAAAATAAACATGAAAATATATTTCTTCAGAATGCTGAGTGGATGGTAGTTTATAACTTAGGTAGGGATGGCGATAAAAATCAGCAAAATTCAACCTGACAGAGGTTACAACTACACCAGAATTTCTTTTTTCCTTCAAGGAAAAGTCAAGGTGTAAGTAGTCCAGTACCGTTATGGGGCTTGGCGCCATCAGTTTCTCTTGAAGTTCCTCTACCATCCCTAGGATGTGGCTCTCGTCTTCAAGGTCTAAGTCAACAACTGTGTCCTAAGCAGTAGGCTGGAGAAAGGAATGAAGAAAGGGCAAAAGGCATGCTCCAGCCGTCTCTTAAGGTAGGTTCCCAAAAGTGGCCACAGGACGCTTCCTCTTATATTTCCTCAGCCAAACTTTAGTTCATGGCCACACCTAGTTGTAGGGAGGCTTTCAAATGTGTTCTTTCCTCTCTACAGTTCTGTGCCCAGATATAAAATCTATGCCTATGAAGAAAAGGAGAATGTGTATTAGAGGCAGTTTCTACCATGGACGACTTCAGTGCAGTATCTGATTCCTTCTCCCTTCCATTCCCTCCTTTGCATTATCCTGAGCACCAGGGCATTAAGCCGTGGAAGCCAGGAGACTCTGCTTGGCACACCCGATCTGTGGACATATGTCTGGAGAAAGGAATAGGAAACAACAGCAAGCAGGAAATTGAGCAAAGTTGTTTTTTTTTTTTTTAAAGGGAATACGTGTTTTGTTTTTTGTTTTGTTTTTACAAGATGTTGGGGGTAGGAGTTTATTAATTAATTTATTTATTTTTGCTGTGTTGGGTCTTCGTTTCTGTGTGAGGGCTTTCTCTAGTTGTGGCAAGCGGGGGCCACTCTTCATC
>NC_041233.1:33332463-33336490 GCF_002837175.3 Physeter macrocephalus | reverse complement strand
ATCACGGTGCACGGGCCTCTCACTGTCGCGGCCTCTCTTGTTGTGGAGCACGGGCTCCAGACACGCAGGCTCAGTAGCTGTGGCTCACGGGCCCAGTTGCTCCGCGGCATGTGGGATCCTCCCAGACCAGGGCTCGAACCCGTGTCCCCTGCATTAGCAGGCAGATTCTCAACCACTGCGCCACCAGGGAAGCCCCTGGGCAAAGTTTTTTATCCTTCCCGTGAAATTACTCTACGATGAACATATCAATATTATACAAGAAACAGCCAACAGGTTTTAGAGCATGTAAGAGGGAAGATTGGAGAATTAAAAAAAACAAAACAAACAAAAAAAAACAACTGGACTGAGAAGAGGGACCTTCCAGTACAGTTATATTCTTGGTACCTAGAAGAATACAACCTGTAATGTAGTGAGTATTCAAAAATATTTGTTGAATTGGGGAGAAAAAGGCTAATTTTTTAAGAAGTGATAATACAATAACCTGCATGATCAGGGAGTGAAGAAATTGAGATATCCTACCGCCCTGGGCCCTGAGAAGGATGCTGACTGCTCCTCGTGGAAAGTGACCCCTTGTTTATCTTACAGGATAAACACGCAGATAAAGAAGAAAGGATTGCTGATTTGATATTGCTAAGCCTTGCCCTCCCGTATGAATGCCATCTGCCAGCTATGGCTGGGAAGGTTTTGTGACTCTGTGCTCCTCGCCAGGCATCAGCATGTCATTGTTGAAGGTCCACAGACTCCCTTCCAGAAAAAGCCATTTCCCTTTTCAGCTCAGCTGTTCTGTGGGAGAAATAAAGTGCTGTGGCTAGAACTGGCTCGTTCCTCTCCATCATTGGCAGGAAAGCCTGGGAGAGTGGCAGGGATGGCGCCAGTCCCTGAGGGTGGGGTGGACTGAACGGGGTACCTCTTACTGGAAGCTGCAGTGTGGGGAGTAGAAGGCAGCTTTGGGGGTTCTCAGAATGACCCAAGACATTTTTCCAAAAGTCAAGGCCCAAGCAATGTAATGGCATTAACAACAGCGTGCAGGTCTCCACGTGCTGGAATGGAGCTCCCTTTAAGTCACGATGTCAAGGGGAAAAAGCCAGGTGTGAAGTATATGTATAACGTGCCACAACTTATTTAGGGAAAAGGAAATAGGTGTATGTACACAAATATTTGTAGTTTCAAAGGCCATCTCTCAGAAGATACTCAAGAAACTTCTAACAGTGGTTGCTTTCACAAAGGGGGATTCTGTTACTAAGAGATGTGGAATGAAAGGAGACTTTATTTCCACTGTATACGCTTGTGTAGCTTTTCAATGCTGTACGATATGAAGAAAATAACTGTGCAGTATAGGAAATAAATTCAAATAATAACAATAATAATAATTTTAAAACGCAACCAAAAAGGAGAGTACCGGATCATTGGTTGGAGTAAGAAGGCTTGAGGGAGGAAATGGCAGACAGGATTAGGAGCCAAGGGCGCGAAATGCAGAAAAGCCTGGTGCCAGGACCACAGGGTGATGTGAGCTGGAAGGAGGGCAGTGGGTGAGTGAACATCAGGGGCAGGGAGCCATTCTCTGGCGCTGGGTGTTCATGGTCTAGGGGGTAGGAACAGTCTCAAGTATATTTCATCTGTTGACTCAAAGAAAAACACAACATAAGAGTTGTGAGTTTAAGTTTTATTCAGGGTCTTACTGAGGACTATAGCCCTGGAGACAGCCACTCATTCAGCTATGAGGTAGGAGAGGAGCCAGTTTGTATATGATTTTTTTTTGGCTAGGAAATGCATATAGTCAAGGATACAACATGGTAAAAGATTACTGCTAATCACAGAGAACAAACATCTCAAGTTAATGATTTTAGTGATTTTTTTATATATGTGGGAAGATGCAAGAATCTAGGATCATTGAAATTCTTCCTGAGATAGACTTCTCACTCTCTAGGAATATAGGGGCCCATTTATTCAAAGCACAGAGTGCCTCATCCTGTTTTTCATCCTGAATCCCTCTCAGGGTGTCCTGTTAGTGGGCAACCGCATGGGTTTCGATTTAACCCTTGTATAACTGGGTGATGAGCGACGGTCTCTGCTCTTTGTTCACACATCCCACAGTAAAACCCCACCATAATCCACTTAGAAGAGTCCAAAAAATTCGATTTTGTAAAATGTACAGGTTTATGTTACTGCAAGTTTAATGAGATGAAAAGATGAGGGTCACATCTTTGTAGGTGGGATTTCCCCAAATCCATCCAGGATCTGGATGCATTTGGTACTACCTGCTAGCTGATGGCTGCCCCAACCTAAATGTTCACAGGAGTGCATTTGAGTTCTGTGGCTGATTATATCCAGGACATGAGCAACAGTCCCAGGATCTCTTACCTGGTGTTTTCCAACTGACCTGGGGCCAATGGGCCAGGGGAATCCCAGGAAATTGGAAGCCATATTCTCTTCACTCCATTGCCCAATCTAACATCTTCTAAGATCCCCCTTCCTGTGAGGAAGATAAGAATTTTAGCTGACCCCGTTTGAAAAGGAAGAAGAGGACTTCCCTGGTGGCTCAGTGGTTAAGAATCCGCCTGCCAAAGCAGGGGACACAGGATCGATCCCTGGCCCGGGAAGATCCCACGTGCCACGGAGCAACTAAGCCCGTGTGCCACAACTACTGAGCCTGTGCTCTAGAACCCGCGAACCACAACTACTGAAGCCTGCGCGCCTAGAGCCTGTGCTCCACAACAAGAGAAGCCACTGCAGTGAGAAGCCCGCTCACCGCAACGAAGAGTAGCCCCCGCTCGCTGCAACTAGAGAAAGCCCACGCGCAGCAACAAAGACCCAATGCAGCCAAAAATAAATAAATAAATTTTAAAAAAAGAAAAGGAAGAAGAGGGCTCAGAGGAGGGGAGGAACAAAGCACTGATCTCAGTAAATTTAGATCTAGTATGTCTAAATTCACATTATCTATGAGGCAACCTATAGCAGGATTTTAATGTCTATAGAAATTTAAAGACAGTGAGAATCCTACATGTCGAACTAATAGGATATAGCCACAGCATTTAAAGAAATAAATTTCTAGCTTCAAATGTTCTATTATATAAGAAGAAAAAGGCAAGGGGCATTGCTGATGTAAAGGGATGATGTAACTGAGGGTGGCAGAGAAGGTATCCACATGTGACATGATCCCATTTATGTAAAATTACCTATTTACAGTATGTGATTGTGAAATATATTGATATTTTTAAAGTTCAAGATGATGAAAATTAATAAACTAAGCTTTCTGTTCAAGATGTTAGAAAAAATCTAAAACTGAAGAATGTCATAAAGGGAACAATATTATTGAATGTGAAAATAGGAAAAATGTAGAATTAATAAATCAAACCAAATAAAAAAACATAAACAAATGTCTGGCAAATGTAACAAAGAAAAAAAGATAACACAATTACTGAATGTATCAGAGACAATCTTTTGAAAACATTAAGCCATGTATTTTTTAATATTCTCTCAATCATGTTCCCCAGAAGCCACTCTGCCATTACAGCCCCAGGGAAGGCGGCCAAATGTCCACCACAGGAAGAAGGAGGCATGGAATGGAAAAGTGATTTTCAGACAAAGCAGGCAATGAAAGAAAGCCTTTTTGGTTCTGGGAGGAAAGGAGAGGAGACAAAGAGATACAAATGATGTCAGGTGCCAGTGTCCTTGTGTTTACCCTTCCCCACATTTGTTCCTAGTGTTAAAATGGAAGAACTGCCTCTTCAGATCGAAGCCTAAAGCAAAGGGAGCTTGTGTTCCTCTTCCCATTTGGTACTTTGGAAGGATGCCTCTCACAGGGAGCTCCTACCTCATTTTAGGGGAGAGGAGGCAGCATAGAATGTTCATCCAAGGGAGAGCTAGAGGAAGCACTTCCGCAGCACCCACCCCTGTTTCTTTTTTTTTTTTTTTTTTTTTGGCGGTCCGCGGGCCTCTCACCGCTGGGGCCTCTCCCGTTGCGGAGCACAGGCTCCGGACGCGCAGGCTCAGCGGCCATGGCTCACGGGCCCAGCCGCTCCGTGGC
>NC_041233.1:33328343-33332213 GCF_002837175.3 Physeter macrocephalus | reverse complement strand
GCTCACGGGCCCAGCCGCTCCGCGGCATGTGGGATCTTCCCGGACCGGGGCACGAACCCGTGTCCCCTGCATCGACAGGCGGACTCTCAACCCCTGCGCCACCAGGGAAGCCCCGAGGAATCTCTTCTGACATGCTGTCCAGGTGATTGCTTTGTGTGCCAAAGATTGAAAAGCACTGGGGAAGACAGACTGGCCAGGGGACTGATGGAGAAAGTGTCTAGACTCAGAGGGTTTGCAGGAGTCAGGGGTCAAGGGCTCAGTTGGTAGAAAGGGGCCCCCAGAGACTTCATGCTAGACCCCATGACCAGAGTATACAGCTCCAAGCTCTGCCCCAGGACCTGCCCCCTCATTCCTACACACACTGTGCTCCTGTCAACCCAGATACCAATTTCAGAAGAAGGACACTAAATATTGACAGGCAATTTATCTCTAATAAGAGAAGAGATAGCAAACTTTAAATGGCAAGTCTAAATTTTTGTGATTACACCACCTGATAGAGAATACCTTGTGATAATTACGGAGAAAATTTAAAGCTGTACGCTTTTTCACCAGAGGAGACTGTGCATAACTTTTTACCCCACCACATACGTACAATTTGAATAATAAAATGCTGTTTGTAATTGGCAATGGGTGCTAATAAAGAATGATACAAACATGCAAAGGAATACTAGGCAGCCACTAAAAATTATGTTGTTGCCTTTTTTTCCTGACAAGTGTTCATGATTATTCTTAACTGGTAGAAAGAAAACTATAAAACAGTATCGCAAGATTCGTTTTGTAAAGTGTGTGTGTGTATGTGTGTGTATGTGTACATACACACATATAGGAAATAAAAACTTGAAATATATACACCAAATATATTGTGGTTGTCTTTGAGGAGTAATACTGCAAGCAGCTTTCTTTTCTTTCTTTCTTTTTTCTTTTCTCATCTGCATTGT
The DNA here is from genome assembly GCF_002837175.3 of Physeter macrocephalus. NCBI lineage: Eukaryota > Metazoa > Chordata > Mammalia > Artiodactyla > Physeteridae > Physeter > Physeter macrocephalus. The sequence continues at coordinate 33,331,275 of NC_041233.1, read as the reverse complement.
CTATTTTTTCTATAATAAATATAAATTATTAGTATTATTGTTTCACAAAAAAAAATTGTACAAGGATGTTTATCAAAGTGAGCTTTAGGAAAAAGAAACCTTAGATTTAAAAATGAGGATGGCTGGGCTTCCCTGGTGGCGCAGTGGTTGGGAGTCTGCCTGCCGATGCGGGGACGCGGGTTCATGCCCCGGTCCGGGAGGATCCCGCATGCCGTGACAAAAAAAAATTGTACAAGGATGTTTATCAAAGTGAGCTTTAGGAAAAAGAAACCTTAGATTTAAAAATGAGGATGGCTGGGCTTCCCTGGTGGCGCAGTGGTTGGGAGTCTGCCTGCCGATGCGGGGACGCGGGTTCACGCCCCGGTCCGGGAGGATCCCGCATGCCGTGGAGCGGCTAGGCCCGTGAGCCATGGCCGCTGGGCCTGTGCGTCCGGAGCCTGTGCTCCACGGCGGGAGAGGCCACAGCAGTGAGAGGCCCGCGTACCACACACAAAAAAAATGAGGATGGCTAAATTTTGAAAAAAGTAATAGCTACAATTTATTGAGTGCTTACTATGTAACAGATGCTGTTTTAAGCACTTTGCATGTATCCATTTATTTAAATCTCACAACTGCTCCAGGAGGTAGGTCATTTTACAGAGGTAGAAACTGAAGCTGTGTCAGGTGGCAGAGTCAGGGTTCCAGCCCAGAGGATGGGACTGGTACACCTGCATTCTTAACCAGCAGTGTTGTTTTTGGCTTTGCCACTCACATGGGATTGTCACGACATGAGACCAGATATCATTTTGACCAAATTTGAAAGGATGTATATACTGCACACACACACACAATGCCCATAAGTGTAAAAAGCAAGACACAGAGATAGGTGAAACATCAGTGTCAACCTCGACTTCCCCATTCAATGCCAGCTTCCTCTTACTTACACGAGTAGAGAGAAGGTCTAACCTGTGTCTCTCAGGAGGGGTCCTGGCAGGGTGTCCTCAGCATTAGAGCTGCGCCCTGGACACCACCTGTTAAATGGCTGGCTAATGCTCGTCCTCCAACACAGCACAGACATGGGGGGGTGGGGGTCATGCAGGAGGCCCCTCTCCTCCACCACCCCCCAAGACCCCCTCTCCGTGTACCAGCCATGTTAAACAGGCATACTTCCACTTCCCAAATAATTTCATAGATTTAATTTTTTTGGTAAAAGTTATACACAAACATGGCTAAGAGGACTAAGAGGAGGATGATAAAGCAGTATCTTGCACCACCTCTGACCACACCCCAGGTCCCTGGATGAGCACTTTGAATCATAATGTATTAATTTTAGACAGTCTCTCTTTACTTCCTTTAGATCATGATTTAGCTTTCTTACATCATCTTCTCCTTCTTCCTTTTTCCCAATATAGCTCCATTACTATTTTGGTTAAATCAATAAACAAAGGCTGTCTTATTCTGTCCACGTTGACAATGCTCTCTGTGGATCTGGGGAGAGTATTACGAGTACTACTATTTCTTTCTTTGTGTCTTTCTTTCCCAAAGTCCTCACATTCTTTCTTTTCTTCTGTTTAACAATAATCACAAAAACAAGGCTTCCGGGCAATCTCAGATATGGAGTTATCTCCTCTTTCTCCAGAAGACAGAGCCCCTCCCAGTGGCATCTGTCTGTCTACTCTGACCTGGGCCTGCTGCCCTGATGTCATTCAGGGGCTTTGATTAGGGCAGTGGAGGGAAAGGATTTGTTACATTGAAGGTGGTAATTAGCATTTCTCCCCAGAATCCAAAGAAACAATACGAAAGAGATGAGCTCCTCGTGGAGGAGCCCCTCAGGGCATGACCCAGGTCCTAATTTGGCACTAGGCCCCTGCTCACCCCTGCCCCACTGTGGCGGTGCCTCTTTCTTTAAACCTCCACCCAACTTTTGAGCAACACAGCCCTCATCCCCACACCCACCGCTTTATAAGGCACCAGAGCCTTTCCCCAAGCCTGAGTCTGTGATCCACTGGGCTTTGAAAGGATGATGGGGGAACTCCCACCCAATAATCTAGTCCCCTGCACATCCTGGGCCCGGGAGGGGCTTTGGCCCTCAGATATCAATGGTCGAGGTGGATGCTGGCATCAGATCGGCTTTACTTTGCCACATTTCTACTAGGGAATGCACCTGTTACATACAGCTTCTTCAAATGATGCACCTGCTAAAGCCAGCATCAACACCCATGTGTCCCAAGGACAAACAGCAATGCTAGTGGTCAGAGTCAGTGTCCAAACCCACAATGAGAAGGGAGTTCTTCCCTGAGCAGCTCCAGAATTTGAGTACACCTCCCTATTTCCTGGGAGTCAGTACGCTGCATTGTTAAGCTATGTCGTGTTTGTTTTTTTTCCTGCATCTCCTTAAGGCTGGCCTGAAAAACAAAGGAGCCACATTATGCCTCAGAGGAGGCTCCCTTGGTTACCCCGAGAGGGGCTGTGAAATGACGCTTCTAACAATGCCTTCACTTCATTCTCGGCCAAGGGCCTTTGATCTCCCAAGTCCTTCTGGAGGAAACGGAGATAATGGCCAATTCTTCCCATTACCAGGATGTGTAGTGAGTTTCCAATTTTATATATATATTGGGGAAAAAAACTGGAAGGAAATACACCAATATATTAACAATTGTTATCAATGGATATGGATGTAAAAATGATTTCTTTTTAAAATTTTCTGCGTTTTCCTATTTTAAAGAAATATCTACCTCTAAGTGCTATTTAACAAATTTTTAAAATATTTTTTAAAAATATACGTAACACCGCCTGCCGATGCAGGGGACGCCGGTTTGTGCCCCGGTCCAGGAAGGTCCCACATGCCGCCGAGCGGCTGGGCCCCTGAGCCATGGCCGCTGAGCCTGCGCATCCGGAGCCTGTGCTCCGTAACGGGAGAGGCCACAGCAGTGAGAGGCCCGCTTAACGCAAA
>NC_041233.1:33232956-33328213 GCF_002837175.3 Physeter macrocephalus | reverse complement strand
AAAAAAAAAAGATATATATATATATATATATATATATATATATATATATATGTAACATATCAGGGGTAAGAGAGCCCATCGTGAGTCTAAACTGGAAGCAGGCCTATTTGGACACATCTGACCACTGGGGTGATGGGAGCAGAGGTCTCTTTGCAAGAAGGGGCACTTCAGGATGGCGGAGGCTGTGTGGTCACTGCTGAATCCCCAGCACCCAGAGCAGTGCCTGGTGCGCAGGCACTCAAAGTACATTTCTAAAATGCACTCGTGAGTGAATGAGAGGGGAGGAATTCCTGCAGGTTGAGCCTGATCCAATCAGGAGCTTGGTTATCAGGAAGGAGCCAGACCTGGCATCTCTCAGCTTTGTCTCTCAGCCCAGCCATTAATGTCCAAGTTCTGGGAGAACGGGATGTAGTAAGTAAAATCAAGGGAGCTGTCCTTTTAAAGGCAAGCACCCTAATTTATAATCACACCAAGAAAATCTATCACAGAAAGTAGGAAAACTCTATTCACTCCCTGGCTTGTTTGAAGACCACCCACGGTCTTGGACAAGAGGGACTCCCTATGAAAGGAGGCCCAGCCAGTCCCAGTGGAGCTGAGGTGCTTGGTGAAGCAGCGGCATCAGCTGGCAGCAGGAACTCGGTTCTGAGCAGCTTAGCTCTCACTCCGTGGAGGACGGTTATGAAGATTCAGCAAAACAGTAAGATGCTCTGTGACAAGCTCCTATTTGGGGAAAGGATGGTGGCCATTTCTATCTGTGTGGTTTTTCCTGCCTTGCCAAATCTAAAAGCTCATTTTTGAGAGTCAGAAGACAACAGCATATATGGGAAGTGAGACTTTCCACTTCAATCATCTCTGATTATTAGGTTTGTGGCTTAATCCTTCCCTGCTCTTACCTCCAAATAACATTGCGGGGCCTACATCAGTGTTCTTAGCATTTTTGCCAAGGCTCAGCATCTCTGGGACTGAGACCCTACTTTCAGGTTCAGGTGACTGTTTTTTCCCTCTCCTTGGCAATGCATCTCGTATGAAATGCCTCAAAACACCCTTGCTCAACAGTCAGAGTCTGAGGGAGGCAGGTGTTCCCAGAACAGTGGGTTTCTGGATAAAGAATGTCCACTTGAGGTAAAGGCACAAATATTTTCTACCTCATTTTAATCTCTAGGCTATAAAGAGGAGCATTGTACAGGGGAGGGGTCTTCTGTATCATCTTCTCTGCAAATAGGATCAGGAGGCTGGTGAGTGCCCCTCAGAAGTCAAAGGGGGCTGGACATGCCCAGCTGGCCTTCCACATACTTTCTTCGAACCTTGTGATGGTTAATTTTATGTCAGGGTGGTTCAACTATGGTGCCAGTCTTCTGGTCAAATGCTAGTCTAGATGTTGCTGTGACGGACGGTATTTTGGTAGATGTGACTAACATTTACAATCAGTTGACTTTTAAAAAAGCAGAGTACCCTCCATAATGTGGGTGGTTCTCATTCTATCCATTAAAAGGCTTAAGAGCAAAAAAGAAAAAACTGAGGTTTCCCAGAAAAGACATTCTGCCTCAAGACTGTATCATAGAAATTAAGCCTGGGTTTCCTGCCGGCTGGCCTACTTTATGGATTTCAAACTGGCCAGCCTCCATAATTACATGAGTCAACTCCTTAAAATAAATCTCTTTCTCTCTCCTTTCTTCCTTCCTTCCCTCTCTCCCTCCCTCCCACCCCCCAACCCCTTCTCCATATACATATATCCTGATGGTTCCATTTCTGATACTGACAAAGGATTCTGACTGATACTGACAAAGACTCCCCCCTTGATCTTCTTGACTAGGTCTCATCCTTGACCTGCTGAGCCTAATTTTACCAAATAATCCTGCTAAGCCAGTTTATGAAGAATATCTCCCAACCACCCTTTGATTTCCAATCAAACTCTTCTTCCTCCACCTTTTATCAAGGGCTAATCCAGTTCTTCTTCCTCCCAACTCTTGATACCTAACCAAGTTCCTCCTATCCTCTCCTTCTCTGTTTGTATTCAGAGTTGAGTTTGGTCTCTCTTCTGTTGCAATAGTCTTGAATAAACTCTGTCTTGCCATTTTTAACAAGCATCCACTGAATCATCTCTTTTTAACAATACAGACCCTAAGCCTAAAACCAGTTATTATAAGAATTTTATAATATTACAGAGTCAAACTCAGTTTCTCATGTGGCTGCTATTTCCCCTGTTCCTATAGCAATCAGAAATGCTGAAATCAAGAACAACCCATGGGCTTCCCTGGGTTACAGCAAGCAGGTGGAGGGGAGAGACTGTGTTTTAGTGCATCCACTAAGGGGTGTAGTTCACAATGGAAGGTGGTAGCTTTAATGGATGGGAAAACTTCTGAATCCCTTTGCCTAAGTGGGTAAACCAGACAGCTGGCTGCCATCTGTTGGGAAGCAGGGCCCAGGAACCAAAGAGCAAGACTGTTTAATTATAAGCAGCTTGTCTTGTGTATAGGATGTCCTTTGTGAGTTTATCTGCAAGATCCACAGGGACCTCAGCGATATCATATTTTGGGGAAGATTGGGAAGATGATTAGATCATCATAGGATGGGAGAACCTCTCTACAAAGCAGCTGGTGATCCACAGGTGCATGGCATGTGCTCATCTGGGTGATGGGGTCACAGTGACAGCTGGCACATTAAACACAGTGCCATTATTCTTCTGACAGGCGGCACTCACAGAGGACTGAGTTCAGCTGTCGTCTTAGGGCGTGGGAGCCTCCTCCCCCCAACCTCTGGGCAGGGGACCACAAGATCCATGTGGAGACACAGCCCCAGACAAGTGTCCAGCAGAGAAAACCAGTCAGAAGTCAGGTCAGATGGACAAGGACAGGAGAAGGGGTGGCCTGGGATTCAGTGGGCACCTGACAAGAGGCTCAACTGTGGTGCAGCTGGTGGGTTGAAGCCATGACGTCCTCCTGTCCTGGTTGGGAATTGTTCAGGAGATGGGTGGGGCTGCTTCTGTAGAGGAATGTGTGCAGAGGAATGACAGTCCAACAGGGAGGGCCTGGGAGGGAAGTGAGGCCAAGCCCATCTTGTCTTTCTAGCTCTGCTTCAAGGAATATGGAGACACACTAAGGACCTCCACCCTTTTATTGTTGAAACTCTGCCTTTTCCTTCTTCAGTGACCTGCATCACTGCAGAGTAATGATGTTAATAAAAATAGGTAAAGTTGATTGAATACTTTCCATAGGTCAAGCATATGACATACATAATTGCATAAAATCAGCTCTATTATCCCCATTTAACAGATGGGAAAACTGAGGCTTACGGGGTTAAATAAATGCACCCCAAATTGCACAGCTAGCGGAAACAATGTGAATGCAGACAACCTGAGGTGGCACTTAACCACCATGCTATTACCTTACCATAAAAGGTTCATCCCATAGTGTGGTGTTTGTTGAACTGACCACATCTCAGGCATGGCTTCAAGATGGGGTCCTGGTCTTAGTGTATGAAGCCTCTTCTGTTCCCTGGGACCTAACCACACACCAGGAAATCCCTTGGTTGCTGTCAAGCATTGGCCTTCTTTGGCTTAAGTCACTGTCCCAGGGCATTGCCAGCCCATGTTTTCAGGAATGACCTCACTTTCTCCCATTGAGTAGGAGTGAAACTATTTGCAGGCTCTTTCCAGCACCTAGAGGAGCTCCCCTGAAAGCTGAAGAAGGGGTGTAGAGGGACCAGTATCCCCTGACTTCAAGCAGAGCACTACGATAATAAATAATCCACATTATTTATTACCTAATCCAAATGCTCTTTAGTTCCTCTTAGATAGGTCAAGAGTCCACTGTGTTGTTGACTCTTTGGAAATAGCAGCATCCAGAGTGTAAGGAGCTGGAGCTTTGGACTGAGAGAGACCTGGAATGAAATTCTCTCCCCACTGCTGATTAGCTGGGTGACCTTCCGCCAGTTACTCAAATTCTCAGTGTCTTGGGTCCTTCATCATTAGGGAAACACCGACACATTTGCTGACATATAGTGTTGTGAGAACCAAATAAAATAATTTTTATAAAGTACCTAGTCCAGTGATAAACACAGAGTACACATTCTACCAGTATCCACTCTTTTCTTCCTCCCCTTTAAAAAGGTTATGTGGGTCCAAAGGCAGCTCACATCAGGCCAGAAGGCCTCATCTGATTCAGGTTTTGTTTCATTTTCTTTTAAGAGACTATTTATTCCTAGGGGGTCCTCAGCTCTGCTAGCCAGGGTTCCCTGCCATTTCCACAATATCCTGTTGTTCACACATCAGCCCTATTCACCATAGGAAACAACCACACAAGGCCATGAAGGCCAGGAGGTGAGCATCATTTGAGGATCTCAAAGCTGCCTCCCAACATTTGTATAGAGAAATTGTAATTTGTTCATCTGTCAGGGCTGATAGCAAAATCATTCCTTCCTAAATCCCATGGCCACCTGCCTCACATCTGTAGCAGATAGTTTTTTTCTAAGTAATAAAGAAGGCGGGTGGGAGGTGGCTATTGGATAAGCAAACAAGTAACAGTGTCTGCCCCAACATTATACACTGGTCAGACAAGAAACCCTTCTTGTGCCCACCGTACAATTGGCCTCTACATGTTTCCTCCCAGCTTATTAACCAGAATAAATTGCTCTTGTGTCTTTCAGGCCTGGTTTGCACAAGCCAACTTTGTGTCTCTCTGATTGAAGAGACAGCCTTTTCACGGGGTGGGGCTGGATTTCTGGGCAGAGAGTAAGGGGAAAAAAACGAGGCTGATGTGCAATGCAGAGTTTTTTCATCCCTGAGGAGACAGGGGTAAATAATGTTCCTACCACATTTGGCCCGATCACAGGTACATAATCCCGAAGCTGTTGCCTGCTGGGTGAATAAGCAGGTTGAAGAAGAATGTTCCGTGACTACTCCTAAGGCAGTTATCTTTGGAAGAATTTGAAATATTTTCAGAGCAGTGTGCAATGAAGCCAAGAGGGGTGAAAGTAGTTTCTATAACAAAGTATTTATGATTATTAACATTTGATTCCTTGATAATATAAAGGGCACACGTGAATTCTGAGGTAGGAATATGCTGTCATCACAGACTGCTTTTACTGAGAACTTTAATATGGAGAGTTCCAAACAACAAATAGTTAATAAATCTTCACCTTGTAAAAAGATTTGAATGAAGTAGATGCCACAGATTCCCTTCTTTATTCTCTCCAACCTCCAAATGGAAGACTTAAATCCAAGGATTCTCAAATAGAAAGTATATTTTCCTTCTAATGGAGATTACTGGGTCTGGGACAAAATGCTTTGAATGTAGCTTTCTTTATTAATCAGATCATTTGTCCTGTTCACCTACAATGAGTGTACTGTGTAGAAAATCACACCACGCACGAGGCGTGCCAGACTCAATAGAACCATTTGTGGTGGGATCACTAGACAGGCAGATTAAAGAACTGCTGTAGACAGTAGTATCTGGACTTCAGCAAGGCACAGGATGAATGAATACCTTCTAATTACCATGAAGATAGTAGTGAGGGATAGGGGCTGGATGGCAATATCGTAGAGAGAGTAACAATTGGTTGTTTTGAAAGGGTCCCAAATAACAATCTCTATTGAACTGAAGTGAGGTTTTCTCTCTATTGAACTGAAGTGAGGTTTTCTTTCTTCCTCATAGAAACTATTAAATGTGTTCTTGTCAAAGTACCTCTTAGAGGCATTTTGACAAGAGGGTCTTTTGCAAGAGCAAAAGTTTTAAATTTTTTAAATTAGTTTTTATTGGAGTACAGTTGCTTTCAATAGTTTTTAATTTTGATGAAGTCTAATTTACCAGATTTACCTGTTATGAATCGTCCTTTTGGTGTCAAGTCTAAAAACACTTTGGCTGGCTCTATATCCTGTGAATTTTTTCCCTAAATTTTTTTCCTAAACGTTTTATAGTTTTGCATTTTATATTTATGCCCATGATCCATGTTGAGTTAATTTTTGCCTAAAGTGTGAGACTTACGTCAAGTTAATTTTTGTTCATTTATTTGTTTGTTTGTTTATGCCTATGGACTTGCATTGCACAATTTGTTGAAAAGCTTATCCTTCCTCCATTGAGTTGCTTCTGCACCTTCCTCAAAAATCAGTTGGGCATATTAGGGTGGGTCTTTTTCTGGGTTATCCATTCTGTTCCACTGATCTATGTAACTATATTTCTGCCAATGCTACATAGTCTTGGTTATGTAGCTTTATAATAAGTATTGTAATCGAGTAGATGGATTCCTCCCAGTTTATTCTTCCTTTTCATAAATTTTAGGATATTTAAGTTTCTTTGCCTTTCTATATAAAATTTTAAAAATTCTATATCTACAAAAATTGTTGCTAGGATTTTAATAGGAATTACGTTATACTTTTACATCAGTTTGGAGAGAATTACCATCTTTACTGTGTTGAGTCTTCCGATTCACGAACACGATGTGTCTCTCCATTTATTTAGGCCTTTGATTTCTTTCATCAGCATTGCGTAGTTTTCAGCGCACAAGTCCTACATATGTCTTGTTAGATTTACACCTAAGTATTTCATTGTCTTTAAGCAATTGTAAATGGTATTGTATTTTAATTTCAGTTTCCACATGTTAGTTGTTAGCATATAGAACTACAATTGATTTTGTATGTTTTTCTTGTATTCTGTGACCTTGCTGAACTCACTTATTAGTTCTAGGAGTTTATTTGTATATTTGCTGGGATTTTCTACATAGACAATCTTGTCATCTGCAAATAGAGGCAGTTTTATTTCTTCCTTTCCAAACTCTGCTGTTTCTTTCCTTTTCTTGCCTTGATTATATTGGCTAGAACTTCTAGGACTATATTGAATAGGACGTATGAAAGCAGACATCCTTGTTTTGCTCCTGCTCTTAGGGAGAAACATTCAGTTTTTCACCTTTAAATATAATGTTAGCTGTAGGTTTTTGTAGATGCTCTTTATCAAGTTAAGGAAGAGTGTTTGTCTTTCTTTGTCTGACTTAAATAACTTTATCCTATTTTTCTGAGAATTTTTATTATGAATAATATAGTGTTGAACTTTATCAAATGTTTTTTCTACATCTATTGATATGATCATGTGACTTTTATTCTTTAATCTGTTCATATGGTGGATTATATTGACTGAAGAAAAATGCAAAACCTAAAAATTCCGAGTTATGTTTTATTCAGGGACCTTCCTGTGGACCACAGCCTGAGAGACAGCCTCTCAGATAGCTCTCAAGAACTGCTCCAAAGAGAAAAGGGAGGAGCAAGGATATAGAGGAGTTTTTGATGAAAAACAAAACAACAACAACATGTAGTTGAACATCTAAAGACTGCTAATCACAAAAACCAGACATCCCAAGTTAATGATTTTAGTGCTTTTCTATGTATGGGAATATGCAAGAATCTGGGCATATTGAAATTATTCCTTAGATATGCATCTTAACTATTTAGGGCCAGTATCCTGTTTTTCTCTATCCTGAATTCCCCTCAGGGTGCACCGTGGGCAGGTGGCAGCTGCAGTGGCTGACGGCTTGATGGCAGGCAACATTTGTGGTTTATTGGAAGAGCAGGCAACATTCTTTGTTTACTGAAATGGCAGGTGACATTCTTTGTCCACAATTACATTGATAGATTTTCCCATATTGAACCAGCCTGTATCCCTGGGAATAGAGTCTCCTGATCTTGTTTTTACGTATAATTGTTTTTAAGTATTTTTGATTTCTATTTGCTGATATTCTGTTAAGGGCTTTTGCATCTATATTCATGAGGTATATTGCTCTGTAGTTTTCCTGTCTTTGTCTGGTTTTGGTATCAGGGTCATGATAGCTTCATAAAATAAATTGAGAAGCCTTTCCTCCTCTTCTACTGTATGGAAGAGATTGCATAGAATTTGTGTTAGTTCTTCTTTAAACATTTGGTAGAATTCTCTGGATCTGGAGATTTTTCTCGGAATTTTTAAGCTATAAATTCAATTTCCCTCATAGGGCTATTCAAAAGATCTGTTTCATATTGGATGTGTTGTGGTAGTTTGTGCTTTTAAGGAATCGGTAAAATTTAAGTTCTCAAATTTATGTGTTGAAATAACATTTTCCCGTGGTATTTAATTAAATTGGGGTGGTTATTGTCTAAATGTTTTCTGTCTTGCCAGGCTGCACCTTTCCTGTTGATTTGGCTAGAGAGAGCAGGTTTTTATTGGGGTTCTATTTTTTCTTCACTGATTGTCATGACTGGGAGGCTGGCTTCCTCAGCTTCAAATCTGTGGTATTGGATGCAAAAAGAAAATCCAGGGAGCAAACCGCTGTGTCATTTCTCCATCCTGAGGTCTCTAGGAAGGCTTCCTTCTCTCCATCTTTCAGCCATTTTCTTATGTTTGCTTTATACATCATGTCTAGGGTTTTTAGTTATACTTGGCAAGAGGAATAAGGAATCGCACGTCTATTCCAATTTACGGAAAACAGGAGTTCTCTCCTGGTTTTAATTTGCATTTCCCTAATGCCCTAATGATGTTGAACATCTTTTCATGTGTTTATTTGTAATCCTCTTCAGTGAAATTTAACTTTTATTTTAAACCTTCTTCATTCTTATCATTCTTCCCAATCTTCTGACCTTCTCACTTCTTCCCTTGCTAATAGCAGACTTCCTCTCTCACAAAGAAAATTGAAGTCATCAAATGGGAATTTCCTTAAAATTCTGCCAGTATACCCACAAACATCCAAATCTCCCTCCCTCTGCGCCTTCTCTTCTCTTCTGTTAGGTCCTGTCTTCTTCCTCTTCTCAGAACCCTACACTATGTAGATGTATAGAAAGATAACATTTATACAGAAAAGAAAATGTGAAATGCTCCTCCAAATTAGGAAGTTGTGATAGCTTCATTTTCAACATGAAGACATTGTATACCTAAAAGTTGAGAAAAACATGTTTAGAAGTGAAGACGCTTAAAATCACATCTCACATGTTGCCATAAAAAGGAAGGATATTTTTATGGACTTAATAAAATCTCATGGACTGAATAAAACCTCAGGTTTCCAAAGACTTGTAAAATTTATTCTTTTTTTTTTTTTTTTTTTTTTTTTTGTAAAATGTATTCTTAAGCAGGTTCTGTCCTGCAGTTAAATCAAGTATTTAAAAGGATTTTGATAACTTTTTCCTTTGGCTTACACTGTAATCAGCTCAACTAAATCATTGTCTTTGTGCCATAGAAAAATGAGAAACTTTGATTCTGTGCATACCAGAACAAACATAAATAATTAAAGTGATAGCCTCTTGTTAAAAAAAGAACCTTACACTATGATTTATTGCTTCTCTCTCCCATATGTACAATTGTTCCTTCTCAATAGAGCTTCCCCATTAACATTGAAGCTTACTCACATCTCTTCCTTCTTAAATTAGAGTTCACAGAGTTCCCTTTCTCCCCCACATTACCTTATTTCTCTTTTTCACCTCACAGTTAAAATTCTTGGAATAATCTCCTGTTTTTCCACTCTGGCTTCCATTCTCTTCCCTTCACTGAGACAGTTCTTGCTCAGGTCAATAATGGCCAAGTCACCAAATCCAATGTACATTTTCCCATTCTTACTTGACTTGACCTTGCTATCCTTCTCGACACACTCACTTCCCTCTACTTCTGGACAGCCCCCACTCCAGGTTTTTTTCCCCCATTACTCTGGATATTCATTCTCTATCTCCTTTCAAGACTTTTCCTCCTGCATCAGGCCCTTAAATATCTTGGGGTTCCTCAAGGCTCGGTGGAGGCTCTTTTTTCCTCTCCATGTATAATCTTTCTCTGGGCAATCTCATCTCGGACTACAGCTTTAGTTGTCAACTCTGTAGCAAGGACTTACACATCTACATCCCCATTCAGACTTCTCTTATATTCAATCATCGTCTCTTCTTCTCCACTTGACATCACACGGGTATTCCAACCACAACAATACCAGACTGAACTCATAATCTTTCCCGTAAACCCAGCCACCTTCCAGTCCTTTCCTCCACTTCCACTGCCATCATCACAGTCCAAGTTACCACCATATTTTCACTGGATGTCCATAAATAGACTTTAACTGGTCCCCTGCCTCCACTCTTCGTAACAAAGACCCTTCTTTGTGCCAGAATGTCAAAATATAAATTGGATTATATTGACCTATGCTTAACCTCATTCTATGCCTTCCAATTACACTTAGTGTAAAGTCTAAAATCTTTAAACCGACGTGTGTGGTCTGGCCAGTGCCTCCTGCCTCAGCTTATATCATTCCTTTCCTTACATTTATTATTTCAACTCCAATGGCCTTAGAGCAACATCTCCTTTCTCATCTCAAAAACACCCCAACTAAAAGGGTATGACTTTCTCAAACCTCAGTGATGTTAAGGTCCATAGAGTGGTGGGGTGGGGGAGTGGAGAGCAGGCAGTTCCTGTGCTAAAGATGAACGCTCCTTCCTCCAGGACCTAGAGTTAGGACTCCACTCCTCCCAGCCCATCTCCAAATCTATCCTCCATCAACAGTGCCCCTTGGATGCTTCCACCACTGTTTGTTGTTCTGTACTCTGTCCCCTTTCTGATCAATACACAACCTAATGGATCCTGGCATTGGGCCGTGGTTTCCTTATCAGCATTGCTTTTATGGCATGCAACCGTGGTGCAAGCATAGTGCGTAGCAAAACCATGCTACAAGTCACTAGATGATGCCCCTTACACCCGGACATTCAGCCCCTAGCACGCCCCTTCCCTTCCATTCCCATGGGCTGTCTCTCTCCCACCCCGCTCCAGCCTTAAAAATGTGGAAGATGTGAAAATTCTCATGCAAGGTGTCTATTAGACACTGATATTAAAATGACTATGAAAAAATATATTCAGATGTAGAAGAAACTTCCACTGAAGAAAGGATGGAAAAATAGAGCTAGGAGGATTTTGTCAATGTAATGTAAAGCCTGTATAGTGGAAAGGAAGGCACTAGGAAGAAACATCAGCGTGTGAAGTGGGACCTTAGTGCTCTGGTGAGACATTGCTTTGGAAAGTGATTGTGAGCCAACTATATTTCAGAGACTTGAGAGCTAGGAAGAGAAGAACTTATATCACCTCCTCAGGGACGCCTTCTTGGATGCCCCTGTAGCTTTTAACTTTCCTCTGAGCTCCTGTAGCACTTTCAATTTACACACCCTAAAACTGAGCTATATGGTTGAGATATATATTGTTCCATCATTCCTGCTGACACCCCATGGTATTTTGAATCAACTTCTATTATAGCACTTGTAACAAATAATAATGTATGACTTTATTTTCCTGCTAGGCTGTGAACTGCTAGAGTGAAAGGATTATGTCTTATTCACCTCCTATCTTCACCTCCAGAACCAAGTCAGGTGCTTGGTAAATAGCAGGCTGTTATTGAAGGAATGAGTGATTGAACTCCAAAGAAGTAACCACCGAGGACAAGTTATTGTGCTATCTTGTGATGCTGTGGCTTTATTTCTCAATCCTAGAGAATCTTAGAAACACTATTCTTGCATTGGTATCTAGATAATTGTGAGGGTTTCTATCCTAATTGTGTCACTTATTAAGTCTCCTAAGGCAGTTTTTATAATCATTTAGAGCCTCAGTTTTCACATATATTCAATGTGGAAAATAATACTTAGTATCATAATATTGTGATCCTAGTATGGTTCAGAGGATTAGATGAGATGACACAAAGCACGGTGTCAGGCATTGCTGCTCATAATTACGAGTGTTTATTCTTCCTGCCTTTCCTAGCTCTAGGGAGCCGTTTAATCACTTTCTGTTTATTTATTTATTTATTTATGTATTTTGCGGGACGTGGGCCTCCCACTGCTGTGGCCTCTCCCGTTGCCGAGCACAGGCTCCGGACGCGCAGGCTCAGCGGCCATGGCTCACGGGGCCCAGCCGCTCCGCGGCATGTGGGATCTTCCCGGACCGGGGCACAAAGCCGTGTCCCCTACATTGGCAGGCGGACTCTCAACCACTGCGCCACCAGGGAAGCCCGAATCACTTCCTGTTTAAATTAAACAAAGGTTTGGCAAATGAACTTGCCCAAAGCAACAGATGAATAATAGTGTCTAGCTCTCTGATGCCTGAGCTTCCACAAAGACCTTCTTTGAAACCCAGGAAGGCAGAACAACCAAGATGCTCCAACCATGGGGCTCATGCCCTGACGGAGCTATGAACAGAGGGCACCTGCTGCCTTGTGGGGCTGCCAGGTGTGAAGACAGGGACTCTGAGGCAGCTTTCCTGGGGCACTGAAGGCTTTAAAGCTGGGGCCAGGTAGGAAACCCCAGGACTTACCAAGAAAGGGAAGCAACACACAGACTCCTAGAAAGCAAAGCAGAGAGGTCATCAGACCTTCCAGGATGATGGTTCTTGGAGAAGAGGACTGGGGACAAGTTATGCTGGGATCCCTCTAATTTATTTACATCCTCGTATGGCTTTTCTCAAACCAACAAACAAAAAACAAAAACAAAAACTTCCATTTTTTTACACTTTGAAAACAACTGATATAATCCAAACCCCTTATTAGATGAAAATACAGACCAGAAAAATTTAGTGACCCACCCAAGGTCAGACAGGAAGGGAGCAGCAAAGCTGGAACTGCAAGGTGGGTGCTGTTCTGACTGGGAGCCCAGGGATTCTTTCCACCTTACCTGCTGCCACCCTGTTAAGTCACCTCCCAAAGCACCTGAAAAAACATTCGAGCATGCGCTGTCTTGAGTCAGGTACATATTTTCCAAGAATAGTTTATCTGGCCATAGGTATTTGGATCTGCAGGGTTTGGAGGCTTAATTTAGAATCAAGGGGAAGGGGTTCAAATGCAGGCTCTGGTGTTATCAGTTAACCTGTGTGAATCTCAATTTATCATCAAAAAGTGGGACTCCAAATCCCCTTCCTGCTTTCCTCTTTCGTTTGTTCTAAGGATCACAGAAATAAAAGACTTGAAAAATGTTTTTAATTCTAATTTTTCCCAATCCACATGTTCGCTAAGATCCTCCATTTATTCCCCTAGTAGCAGAATACTGATGCCCACAGCTTTATTTATTTTGGAGCATCACAGACCCTAAACTTCTCATCAGAATCCTAGAGCACTCCTTTCCTCATGCTAATTCCTGGGCTGTCAAGAGAGACTCCCAGCTAAGGCTGGGAGTTTGTGACTCTGTCCCACACCTAGAGGATGCCATGTGATGTGGCCCCGCCCAGGGCAACTCCCTTTAACTCCTGCCCATGTTTCCAAATGCTCACTGGACACCACCTCAGAGCTGTCTTTCCTGACCACCACGCCCAGTCACTTCCCATCTTAGCCCTTATTTATCTCCTTGCACAGCACAGTTCATAATGATCTATTTTATACACTTGTTTATTGTCTTAGACTGTAAACTGCAAGTGAGGACCTTGACTGTCTCGTTTAAACGGTGTCCTAATAAAATTAGGCTAAATAAATGTTTGTTTCACGAACACCCAAGAGCAGCTGAGCAATATGAAATCCTGTAGGGAGGTGTTCCCAGAGCGCCACCCAGTAGTAGGCTGAGTCATGGCATGGAGGTCAGCCGATCTCCACAGCCTGATGACACACCTTGAAACTTTGGTCTGAAACATCTGGCAGGTGAGGGAGACTGAACGAACACCCCTGTCAGCTGCTGGGAAGCGAGAGCCAGGCAACAGGGGCCAGGGATCATAGTGTGATGCCCTGGCCAAACACACTACAGCTTCAGCCGCCTTGGCTTCACTTGGGAGCTTGTCAGAAATGCAGAATCTCAGCCCCACCTGAGACTTACTGAATCAGAATGTGCACTTAACAATGATTCATGTGCACCTGATGGCTTGAGAAGCCCAGCTCTCTACCTCCTGCATCTGAATGGCCAGCACTGATACCCAAAAATCTGGGCTGGGAGTCAGGAGTCATGTTTCCCCAGGTACTGTATGACCTTAAGGAGTATGTTTAACCTCTTTATGCCTTTGTCTCTCCATCAATTACAAGACCTGACCCTGTTCTCTTGTAAATGATATTGTGGTGATAAAACAAAAAGCCTTAGGCTGAAACTCTACTGCTGGGTCCAGGATCTTTGGGATTTGGGGAATTAGTAAGAGAAAGATGAGAGCAAGCCATAGGACTAGATGGGGGTGAGTAACAAAGAAACAGACTTCTAGGGCTTCCCTGGTGGTGCAGTGGTTGAGAATCCGCCTGCCAATGCAGGGGACATGGGTTCGAGCCCTGGTCCGGGAAGATCCCACATGCCGCGGAGCAACTAAGCCTGTGTGCCACAAGTACAGAGTCTGCACTCTAGAGCCTGTGAGCCACAACTACTGAGCCCGCACTCCACAGCTACTGAAGCCCACACACGTAGAGCCCATGCTCCGCAACAAGAGAAGCCACTGCAGTGAGACGTCCACGCACACTGCAACAAAGAGTAGCCCCCGCTCGCTGCAACTAGAGAAAGCCTGTGCGTAGCAACGAAGACCCAGTGCAGCCAAAAATAAATAAATAAATAAAATTAAAAAAAAAAAAGAAATAGGCTTCTAGAGAGAAATGTGTATGCATATGTGTGTGTGGATATATATAATATATTCATATAAAACAGCAAAGAATAGCCTCAGAGATGACTCAGAGTAAATCTCAGCTAAATCACTCTTCACAGAATGAGCGTCCATAACCCCCACCCCTAATCAATGGTTCTTAATCCTCGCTGCACAATAGAATCATCTGGGAGCTTTTAAAAGCCTCAAGCCCCACCAGCCCTTCAGACCAATTACATCAGAGTCTCTGTGGGAGGGACCCAGACTTTACAGTCTGTAAAGCTCCGCTGTGCTTTTCAAGCTTTAAGATGCACACAAATGACCTGGGGGTCATTTAAAAAGCACATTTGGATTCGGGAGGTCTGGGGTTGGGGCCTGGGAATCTACATATCTAGCAAGCACTCAGATGCTTCTGGTCCAGGGACCACTTTGAATGGCCAGGCCCCAAGATGATTCAAAGGTGCAGACAAGTTTGAGAATATGTTTTTGAGGATGTTGTGGGGAATTAAACGTGGTTGTAAATGTAACACATGTTGCATATAATTGTCACTCAATTATCATCATTTTCCTGTACGCCCCTTTCTTGAGTGAGTAATAGTAAAAACCAGGGGATAGCAAGGAATAGTCGATAAGGTGGGACTCTAATATTTATTGAACACCCACTACGCACTATGTGCTTTAAAATATGCCACCCCAATGAGGCCATTTTGGTGGGAGGAGAACAAAATCAGAGATAAGAAACTTGCTCAAACTTGGTCACACATTAAACAAAAGGCCACTCCCGGATTCATGCCAGGTCTTTCCAATACCCACAGCTAAGTGCTTTCCAAGCTGCCACGCTGCCTCACACCTAGATGGCAAAGGACTTGCATGTGTTTTGACAGTTGCAAAAGGAAGGGCAGCTGGGCAGAGCAGGCCTTGCAGGGAGACAGTGGAGGCCATTGTAGCAGCAGCTGCAGGGAAGTGTGGAGTCAGGGCCAGGGAGCAGCTTAAGAGGGGAGCAGCGAGTTACCTCAACCAAGAGGACAGGAAGATTTAGGGATTGTGATTTTGGTCTTCACTCAGGGCTTTTCCAGGACTCGTTTCCTTAGAAACGTTACCATCACCAAAAGCCATTTACTGCACTTCTGCTGAGGCTCGGGCTGCTTCTCTGGGTACGGTCCTTGCAATGCCCTTATGTCTCACATCCCATAGTTTACTGTGTGTTCCCACATGTTACATGAACATAAGGTGCTCTCACCTCCACTTTCCAAATGAATAATCCAAGTCAGAAAAATTCAGGGACTGCCCCAACTTCTCATGATTAGACAGAGGCAAAAGCCAGACCAGACCTCCGAACCAAATCCTATGCATGGGAAGACTTTGGAGGTTTACATCTGGCTGAACTTTCAATGACTGTTCTGTAGGCAGAGAAAAGGGGAGCTGTATAGGGCCCTCTCGGAGTCCTCTGGACAGTGGGCGTGCAATTCTGTGCCCTTCAAGGAGAGATGTGGAATCATGTCATTATTTGGAATGGGAAACAACTAGACATCAGGCTTCTGTAGCAAGAGCAGAAAAGAAAGCTTGTCCGGGATCCTGCAGGAATCTATAATTCACCCCAGTAGCCTTGTGAGGAACCTCCAGGCTCTTCAAAAGACACCTCCGGGACTGGAGACCCACGTTGAATTAATTTATCATTGAGTTAGCACTGCCACCCTGTGGTAGAAACTAGGCACTGCGTCATCCTTATCTTCCACGTAAGAAGGACTTCTGCCTAGCACGCAGTTGCTTTTCCCGCCTTTCTTCTCTCTTCATTTAGCTTATATGACAGGACAAATAGTAATGATATTACTGAAATGGGAAAAATAATCCAGGAGACAGTTTTGTTGGGGGGAGAATGAGCTTGTATTTGAACAAATTGAATTACTAGTGTCTCTAACAGGGAAAACAGAAGAAATCCTTTCAATTTCATGGCAAGGGGAAAGATATAAATAAATTAGTCTACCACCTTGCTATTGAATGTAGAAAACTTGTAAAATTCTTTTACTTTTAATAGAAAATATAGACGTAGTTTAGGCCATAATTAATTTATGTTTCCTTTTTTTTCTAATCAATCAGGCACACAGTCCCTCGTCTTCCCAGGAAAATTGTCCCAGTGGGGATCTTGGGGAGGAGACCAGGGATTGTACATTTCCTTTACCTCAGAGACAACTTCTACTTTATTTGTAACCTTAATTCAAGTCCATTTGTCAATAGGCAGAGTCATCTTTCCCAGCAAGAAGATGCGGGGGGGGGAGGGAGAAGATGCGGGGGGGGAAGGGATGGGGGATATTATTCTACTGTACTTACATTTCTTTTAATAAGAGCTTAAATAAACTCTGAAGGGCTTCCCTGGTGGCGCAGTGGTTGAGAGCCCGCCTGCTGATGCAGGGGACACGGGTTCGTGCCCCGGTCCAGGAGGATCCCACATGCCGCGGAGTGGCTGGGCCCGTGAGCCATGGCCGCTGAGCCTGTGCGTCCGGAGCCTGTGCTCCGCACAGGCCACAGCAGTGAGAGGCCCGCGTACCGCAGAAAAAAAAAAAAACAACTCTGAAATAAATGGATCTTAGAATGTAGGCACTCTTAGGAAGCACATTTTGTGCCTTTTAAATTGGGCTTTATACAATCCCGCGGTTCTGCAGAAGTGGCACCTTGATGAGTCTCCCTAAACCCATTCCCTGAGTGAGATGCAGGGGTATGGGTGGGTGGACTTGGGGCGTCTGAACAAACAGCTTCAGGTGGGGCTCTGGTCGTTCCCCACCGGGTGCTGTCAGCCCCTCCCATCTCCTGCCGACCCAGCCCAGGGTGGAGATGCCCCAAGCCCACCTTCCCCTCTCCAGACAGACTTGGGGATACAGGGCTCGAGCTAACGCTGTCCTTGGCCACATCCGGCCAACCTGCCTTCCTCCCTTCTTCTCTGAGTACCAGCGGGGGCTTGATCTGTTTGGGGACATGGGCCATTCTTTCTGGGTGTCTTCAGCCTCATCTAACCTTCCAGCCCTTCTCTCTTGGAGTCTGGGGCTCATCTCCCCACTTCTCAATGTGTTTCCTCATCCCTCCTTAAGGATTTAGTGTTTCTAATGGGGAAGCAAAGGGCAGGTCCTCAATAAAGACCATTTAAAGGTCCACGGGCTGTGGAGGCAGAGTCAGCATCTCTGGGCCGCAGCATCCATCACTTTCCTGGTGACCCACTCCATCTGTGTGTGAGCCCGGCTCAGGTTCCAGGTTTCCCCACCCCATCCCCACTCCAGGGCTGAAGACAAGGACCCTGTGTGGACGCTGGAGTGAGGCCGAGTGGCATCTCGGCCTCCACTGTGCCTGGCACAGGGCACGGTCTAGGAAACAGTGCTGTGTGAAGGCTGCGTTCCCCTCCCGACCCCACAAGGTTTTGCAAAATGACTGAAACGGCCTCTGCTTTGTGCAGACTTCTTGGGAGTTAGATGTTTCCGTGGCCTGATTTTCTGCATCTGCAAAACCAAGAGGCAGGTCCTGGTCTGCAGGGACCCCAGATGCTGTTCTCCTGGCCACCCGCGCCCACCCCCGACGTGGCCCCTCCTCCCCTCAGCTCCACAGGATTGGCTTTCAGACTTGCTGCCTCCGCGGTGCCTGGGGCAGCTGTCCCTCCATCATCAGACCTTCTGAAGAGCCCTCAGTCACCCTCCACCCATCTCCATTTCCCTCTAGGGCCACGGGTCCCACCCAGGCCTGTGCACCTGCTGTGCCTTGTCCCTGAAGCGCTGGCTCTGTGGGAGAAGCAGAGGGGCATCCAGGGATGGGGGCCCCAGCATTAGTGTCTCAAACTCAGATGCCCGCGGGCTCCGCAGGGAACACACGAGCTGTAACTGATGGGAGAGCATGTGCCCTGGGCAAAGGGCAGAGCCACCCCGCGCCTCAAACTGTCACCATGGAGCCTCGTCTGGGGCTGGTGGGGCCTCATCTTCAGATGTCTGGAGTTCTAAATAAGTTGTCCTGATTGTTTAAATGTCAGCAACTAAGCAACGTATAGCTAGCTGTCTTGACTGGCGGGTGCTGGCGGCTACTCTCAGTGAGCCATTCGCATGTGCCTGGTAACATTCTGGGCCTTTCTGTACAGTCAAGTCACCATTACTGTCGTCACACCTCACAAGTTGGGAAACAAATGCCCAGAAAGAGTAAGTCACCTGCAAAGATCACAATTTAATAAGTGGTATTTGAACACTGGCAGCCTGGGTTGAGCTCCCACAAGCAAACCTGGGGCTTTCACCCCTTTTTATGCAAGTTTCTGAGTCCTAACAGCTGTTCTAATGAGCAGCAGCTTCTACGTGCGTGGTGAGTACACACTATCATGTTCAAGTCTCACGACAGACCTGAGGTGCATATTAACATCCCTGTGTTAGGGGTCAGGAAGCTGAGTTCAGAGAGCATGACTTTCCCAAGATCTCTCAGCCTCCGTGGGGACGGCTACGACCAACACTCAGGTCTGTCTGGCTCCAAAGTCCCGCTCCTTCCACGCAGCTTGGTTTCTCTCTGAATCCCCTGTGTCCAGCCTCGGGCCAGGCTCAACAGGGCCATCGGGGATGGTGGGTGAGTGTCTGGATCTTGGCTCCTGAGGCTGCTGGACGGGACTCCCGGGCAGCCTCCTGCGAGGGGCTCAGTCCAGGGTGGCCAGGGTGGGCCTGGGTCTGAGCAGCGCCCTGGAGAGGCTCACTGCTCTCTGTCCCGCTCTCTTTTCTGCGGCGAGAGGCACTGCCAGATTCCCCTGTGCACCCTCTCACTGCCCAGAGCATAGTTGATGGCGTTGACCGTGGGCACAGCCTTGGCAATGAGAGCGGGCACCTGTTGTGACAGAAAAGTCCAGGAGAGAAGTTTCAGAGCCTCTGCTTCTCTCTCTGGTCCCAGCTGGTGACTGCAGTCCCCCATGCTCACCCCGACATCCCCCCAGCCACCAAGTATCTGTCCTTAGCTTGATTCTGCAACCTCTAAGCCTTCTCTGACTATGACACACGTTGGTGGATGATGCATGGTATCACAATCCTCTGGGCACCAATCTCAGCCCCTGGTCCCAGAGTGTACGTGTCACCATCTGGCTGGCTGTCCCTGTCATCTCAAATGAGGCCTAGGCCATGTCGAGCAGCGGCCCTGCGTGACCAGGGGACAAGCTAATACCCAGTGAGTTATGAGTGTTCAAAGGAAAAGAGAAAGAGAGAGCTTATCTTGGGGGCCATAAAACCAGAAAGAGAGATGGAGTGAAACAGAGGCACAAAGATGGGGAGAGCTTTGGGTACTGGCGGTGTCTGTACCATTTGCAGCTTGGGGGAGATGGAGGTCACATCCGCAACGGCTGCGTATAGATACAGGAGAGCGTAGGGGCCCCAGCCGAGCAGCAGCGTCCTGGCTGGCAGAACGGTGTTCACCTGGGGAGACATGGGTAAAGGAGGGAGGCATCGACTTACTCCAGGTGGTCGGCAGCCCCGTGAGGTCCAGGAACCAGGTTGGCACTCTGCAGGGCTGTGGGAAGATGCTGAGCCTGTGGAGGAACCTGGCACCAGATGAATCTCTCTTCTGTTTAAGATGCCTGACACTAGGCCTCTCGTTCAAGCTTACTTGACCTCAGCTGCCTTGTCTATAAAGTGGCCTGATAACGCCTGACTTGCCTGGAGGCCGGGACTGGCGTGGATAATGAGCTCTCTTCCTGGTCTGTGTTCTGAGAAACCGGGGGCTCTGTGAGTGTGAATGTGTGCGTAAGGGTCCCCAGGCTGAGCTGCCCTCACAACGCAGCCCCAGAACCAGCTGGCCATCAGTAGCTGCAGCCAACTTGCAGGTCAACCAGTCCTGGGTTCAAAGGGGCCGCTTTCCGCCGTGTGAGATGGAATCAAGCAGCAGGCGATGTGGTACCACCTGTGGCCACAGGAGGGCGCACGACTTGCGCTCTAATTTCAGGGTGGAACTTGCTAAATTCCAGCTCCCCACATACACCCAAAGGTTAAAATTCTGACGGTAAAAATCAGTGTCTATTTTCTTATTGACCATGTCGCCTTTTAACAAAGAAGGTGACTTAAGCTCGCAGCCGTGGTCCCTGGGACAACGCGTGGCAACCTCTGCTGATGTTACTGAAACGGATGGTTGAAAGTCAACCCGGAAAAATCCGTGTGGCAGCCTTGTCTCCTGGCCGATTGAACCTCCAATAAAATGTGGCGACTTTGAGCACCCAGGCAGGGATGGGGGAGGGCAGAGCTCGGAGGACAACCGTGGAGGCGGTGATGAGCCGGAAAGCCCCGGCACAGCCCTCGCCCTCCTTCTGTGACCAGGGGAACCTGGGTCCACAGCTAAAATCGATTTGTACAGTGCTTTTCCAATTCACAGAAAAAAAAAAATGTGGCAGATGAAGTTTCTCAACACAGAGAGTGTTTCTTTTATGCACTACGATTGCCCACTTGAGTGGTGGCGTCCCAGACCTGGGTTTGATCCAACTCTGCTATTACTAATTGCATGGCTTTTGAGTTGTTTAGCTAATAACCCCTTTCAGCCTCAAATTTCTAATCTGTGACATAGGGACAGTAAAACCTTCCTTCCTCGGGGAGTGGGTGCAAAAATGAAATGACATAATGCACATATAGTAACATTAGTACCTGGGTTTTTTGGTTTGCTATGTTTTTGTTTTTGAATTTTTGGTACTTCTTACGACTCATCTGCTAGAGACTGTTCAGTTGATAAAGTTAAAGGAAAATCATGGCAAGAGAATATTAATGCAGAAATTGAGAAATGACCAGGAGGGCTTCTTTTGAAGCATTGTTTTTCTTGGACAAATGTGCTTTCAGGTGTGGTTTTATGTTGTGGGTAACAGCCTGTGCCTGTGATTAAATGAAACATCTTGAAGCAATTTAAAAGTAGCATTTAAAATGCATGTAATTTCGTGCCAACCCTCACATTCTTGGGAAGAAGCAAGTGTAACAGCAAGGATGGTGTCCGGTAGGGCACCCTGGCTCTCAGAGTCATGGGGTCTGGGTAAGTCTGAGCAGTTCTGATCCTTCCCCCCAGGTCTTGGTGATACCCAGCAATGGGGAAGGTGTGTTTCTGCCCTAACACCCCATGCTTATTGTACGAAAGCTGGATTTCTTTCCTGATCGTTGAAAACACAGAGAACCCCTGATTGTTGTCACATCATTCATGTTCCTTGGTGTCCCTGAGAGGGACAGAGAGATTTCTCCTGCTCTAGGTGTTGATCCTTACCGGAGGACGGCCAGTCTTCCCGAGTTTCTGCTCCATGAGCCGATAGGATGTGACTGTGATGAAGAGAGGCAGGAGAAAGTTGAAAAAGGCCATGGTGAAGAGGAAGCTGGTGAAGTTTCTGCAGACAGAGGGGATGGAGGAGTCAGGATTGCCTCTCAGAGACGATCAGCTGCCCTAGAAAGCCCACCAGACTTTGCTCTAGACAGGCAGGTGCAGGGAACTGCTCCCATCAGATGCGTTTTCAGAGTGTGGGTGCTCCCAGGTCCCAGCTGAACTCCCCTTGGAACCAGAGAGCTACTAGGTCCTCCTGGAACCTGCCTTTAGGAGCCAGGGAGCTGGAATGAGGGATGGTCCTCCTTTAACTTGCTGATGGGTGCTTCAAGTGCTCAGCCCTGCTCTCTGGATGTGCCCCAAGCATAGAGAACAGGACACTTTAGTTTGGGAAACGTGTTTACCAAATGGAGATGTCAGTGGACCAGGAGGAAGGATCATCCAAGGAGTGTTCCTGGCATAGGGATTTGGAAGGACCCTGTGGATAAGACTGGACATTGTATCACTGAAGAAATCATTGAAGGGACCAGAGAAGAGCCTGGGGTCCCAGGTAGTGGTCATGGGGAGGCAAGAGGGCTGCCCAGAAGCAGGTGGGAGTCACAGGGAGGTAGGCTGCCATTCCATGAAGGGGAGACCATGTCACCTGGGTGCTGTCCACTAAGGAGGGGTGGGAAGGAGGGCTGCCAGAAGGACTGGACACCAGCTGGGGAAATACCTGCAGGGAATGCCCTGAAGGGCATTAGACAAGACCCAGGGTTCTCCAGTGGGTTTGACCAGGGAAGCGGGTCATCAATGCAGGTGCTTTATGAGTAAACATGAATAAACATGTAAAGCAGATGAATGCAAAGTGGCTCTAGTGGAAGCAAGAGGGGAGCTGAAGCCCATGTGGTCCCTCCCCAAGGCAGACCCTAGAGGGAGCTCCGGACTCCCCAGAGCCAGGTCGACCTGACAGTATACTAGACGTGTGCTCCACAATGGTAGGCTCCATCATGCATTTATTCTTGTCTCTCCAGGGCTTGGCTCACAGCAGATGCTCAGGGAATTCAGAGAACTGAACTCTATGCCAAGGAGGTCCCTTCCAATGCAAAGACCTTAACATTCCTTGACGCTATCGAACCAAGGATATGGCTCCCTGTAGAAGTTGGTAAGTCAGAGCTGGGACATCCGACTGTACTGAAGGTGGCAAAGGGGTCATGGGGCTCTGTGAATGTTATAACCAACACAGGCCAATAGCTCCCCGATAGGACTCCTTCTGGGGCCCAAATCTGTACCCCAATTTTCATAACATTCCCATCACTTGGCCAGTCTTTGGAATGGGCTTTCCTTAGTGGGTATCATGACTAGGGAGTTGAGATTGTCTGGCAAATGCTGACATGTCCCCATTTGGATTTTCAGCTGACACTGCTGTCCTACAGACTCAAAGCCAAGACTCCCATGGAAAGGAGCCTCGGAGCCGCTCGCCTCCCCTCACCTGTCCCCCCTGGAATAGTCCAGGGTGCAACATGTCCCCAGCGGTTCGTAATCATAGTGTCCCCAGCCCAGGAGGGGCAGTGTTGCCCAGAAGGCAGAAGACAGCCACACAAAGAAAACCAAGGAGACGGCCGTGTTCCAATCCAGTCGGCTGCCTGCATGGGACACAGGAGGAGGATGGTTGAGAGGAGGAGATAGCTTCGCAGAGTGAAAAATAGTGGACTCTATGGTCATGCAGAATGTCCCTAACTGCTGGCTCTGATGCTTAATAGCGTAGTGCCTCAGGCAATTAAGAGTTTCTCTGAGCCTCAGTTTTCTCCTTCACAAAGTGGGAATGATACTCCCTGCTTCGGACGATTGTTATGAAGAATAAAAGAGATAATTTTTATTATAACACACCGCTCTTCCCTCGTCCCTGGTCCCTGTTTTCGTGCTGCTCCCCTGTGCTCTCCAGCACGGGAAGGGCTTTGATCCAGAGGCCCATGGGACAGGGATTAATTGCTCTGTATTAAGGCTGAGAGCCTGTTGCCATCTGAGAAGGTGTGCATTCACGTGTGCACATGTGAGAGTGCGTGCGTGTGTGTGTGTGTGTGTGTGTGTGTGTGTGTGTGTGTACGCTTTCGTGCTGCTCCCCTGTGCTCTCCAGCACGGGAAGGGCTTTGATCCAGAGGCCCATGGGACAGGGATTAATTGCTCTGTATTAGGGCTGAGAGCCTGTTGCCATCTGAGAAGGTGTGCATTCACGTGTGCACATGTGAGAGTGCGTGCGTGTGTGTGTGTGTGTGTGTGTGTGTGTGTGTGTACGCATGCATGATGTCTGAGGGAGCTTTGGGGACAGGGCTGGGGTAGAAGTGGTGGGAGAGGAGCTCCAAGGTCAGATGGGGTGGGAAGGGCTCAGATAGGAGTTGGGATAAGAACAAAGGCTTTTTTTTTTTTTTTTTTGGCCTGGACAGAGGCATGTGACTTTGTGGAGGGCAGGGGGCCATGTGTGTCCGTGGCCAGGGCAGATTTGCGATTCCAAAGGGGAAATGCTCAGGTCTTGAGGTCATGCTAGCTATGGACCCCAGAGTAGCCTCTGTGCCAGGCAAATCCACAGCTCCAGGACTCAGAGCCCAGGAGACAAAGGGAGAGACTCCCTCTGGAGGCATCCAGACCATGCCCAATCCTAGCTCTGCCCCTATAGCTGTGTGACTTGGGGCAAGCTACTCAACTTCTCTGAGCCTCTGCTTCCCAGCCTGCAAGCTGGGGGTTTGCTGTGAGTGGTAACTGAGCCACGGCCCCCCAGATACATGTTTATGTATCTCTGTGGTGAGTGTTATTCTAAATGGTCTATGGGTGAACACGTTTTTTACTTTAATGTGTATTAAAATGATAAGGACATTAAAGTTGTGATTTCACAGATACTTTTTAGAATGAGACTAAGGCAGGTGTTTAGATTTTTAAAAATGGGTCACTTTTAAGAAAAAAAATAACAGAGCAGGTGGTACACTGATATGGATAATTATGAAGATGGAATTTGACAATACAGCTTGGAAAATCTAGAGCTAGTCTCATTTTCATGAAGCCTTCGCATGACAGAGGCTCCGTGGAAGTGTGGGGTGCGAAGGCACATGCCCAGTTTTACACACACACACACACACACACACGCCACCTCTCTGCCTCCCAAAGGTGCCTGTCTTCAAGGGCATTTTCTGTATCCAGGATCTCATTTGATTTTCAAAATAAAACTGTGAGGTAGGTTATAAAAATCATCCTGCAGAGGAGACTAAGTTCAGAGAGGACCTCTGACTTGCCTGAGGCTGTAGTGAGGGCACAGGCAACCTTCCCAGCATGTGCGTCAACACCTCTCCTGCACTCTCCCCCCACCTCCTTCCCTGAGTGCCCACACCCCACGCTCATGGGCACCTACACCCACCCACACGTCCCTGCACTGGGAAACACTGAGCAGACCTTCTCCCTGATCACCCTCAGTATGTGGATGTCCCTCCACCGCGGGAACCCGAAGACGTACGGGTGCAGTAGTGGTGATAGCGCCCCCAGGCGATGGCTGCGCTACTGCAGATGCTGGCCAGCACTGTTGCAAAGCCCTGGAAGCCGTGAGCCTGGCAGCCTTCTGAGCCATAGGGCCAGCGCCTGTGGGAGACACGGGGCACCAGTGACCCCTCCCCCCGTCCCTGTCTTCCTCCCTCACCTGCTCAGCAGCAGGCTTGGAAGGCACTTTCAGCTCCTTAGAAAAGGGCTTTAGTATCTGTTTTTCCTATGAGGAAACTGGGGCCTTAGAGATCGAGCCGCTGGGGTGAAGGGGTGGAGCCTGATGCCAACTCTCCAGGCTCAGGGTCCTTCACGGCACCTCTGTTGGACCGAAGGGTCTCCCTGGTGATCAGATGCCTGCATCACAGGAAATGGAACAACCTGGTTGGGAGGAGAGCTTGTGCCTGAGGCTCAGAGGGGAAAAGGTACTGAGCCAATGTCACACAGCAGATGAAGACAAAGACAGAGGGTAGATCCCAGGCCTCCCAACTCCCAGCCTCATGGGCCAAGCAAGGTGGAAGCTTCAGTTGTCCCTCCCCAGCCCTGGGAAGGGGTAGGAGGAGAACAAGGCAAGGAATCCTCACTGATTCAGACCCTACAGACTGCCAGCCCAGAGTGTTCATAGGAGGGCGGGGGTGGGGGGCGGCGGCTCTAGCTTTCACAGGAATGTTCTGTTTGCTTAAGAAAACAATCCGGTAAACACCTTCTGAGGCCACTTTGGAAGACCCTGGTTTGCACATAAGGTCTTAGACACTTGTCAAAATCCTGTTTGCTTTCACAAACACTTATTTAAGGCTTCCTAGGTGCCAAGCATTATTTTATGTTATTTACAAATAATAGGTCAATACTTCCAACAACCATATGGGTTAGGTAATAATATGCAATTTACAGAAGAAGCCGAGAGATAGAAATAATGAAGTCAGGATTCCAACCTAGGCAGCCTGGTTGCAGAGCCCATGCTCTTAATCCCCGCGGTCAGCCAGCTCTGATGGTCAGGTCCGAGCAACTCCTGCGTTCCAGAAATCGGCTGGGGTTCTACAGGGATAGTCTGGAATTCGGATTTAACCTAGTTCAGTCTGCCCACCCTCTCCCCTATAGTCTTCTACAGGTAGGCAGAATGTCTCTGGCTTGCTGCCCAGTGCCCAGAGGTCAGACCCCAGAGTCCAGGGACTTGGGAGGGGGCAGGTACCGGAGGAGGCTGGACGTGGCTGCCATGAGGGCATTCAGGCTAATCCCACAGTCAGACAGCGCCAAGCTCAGCACCAGCAGGTGGCTGGGAGTCCGCAGCTCCGGGTTCTTGCAGAAACAGAGGATGGTCAGGCTATTGAGGCTGAGGCCGGAGAGAGCTGAAAGGAAGGGGAGAGCTGGCACTGGGGCTGCAGAGGCCCTCCTGGGCTCAGAATGAGGGGCCATGGGGTGGATGGGGCCTCAGCAGCCTCCCCCGAAACCCTCAGCATCCATCTCACATCTTGGTGAGTGCAGCTCACCAAGCCCCTACACAGTGGCCTGGCCCTCAGGTACCGAAAGCCACGAGATGTACACCCTGCCCTCTACCAACGCACAGTCTGATGGGAAGACAGACAAGGAAGAAGTCCGATAAAATGCAGCACAGTGTGTGCCAGAACTATCACAGTGATGGACAGCCACTGAGCACTCATCACGTGCCCGGCAGGGTGTTGAGCATTTTATGTGGACCCTCCCAGTCAGTCTTCACCTGGACACTGTCCTCCCCACCTACAGCAGAGAGGCCGAGCCTCAGAGATGCTGGCCAGCTTGCCCGAAGTATGCAGCTAGTAAGTGGCAGAGCTGGGACTGGAAATCAGGTTTTTCAAATTCCAGAATGCCTTCTCCAAGGGCTCTGGAACAACATCAGGGAGAGCGTTGGATAAGGGGTGGCAATGTAGAACTGGGAGCTTCCCAGGACACCAGGCAGTGAGGTGAGCTTGAAGGGAGTGGTCTCCAGTGGTAGACAGACCTGACCTTGAATTTCGGCTTTATCACTCATTTGCCACCCCTTATGCTCCCTGAACCTGGGCTTCTCCCGTCTAAAGAGGAATGGGAAAGGATCCTGCATTCAAACTGTGAGAGTTCACTAGGAGGACAGGGTGTGGAAGAGCATTCTAAAAAGAGGGAACAGCACGTGCAAAAACATAAACTTGTAAACTTTCAAGGCATGTTTGAGGACCTAGAGGGATGCTAGATTGTAGGGTCCCCAGTGGAGAGGAAAAGGGGCTTCGGCCACCAGACGATCACGTCCAGGGTCTCTGGGACCAGCCTAGTGGCTGTGGCTCTCTCTCCACTGTCAGTTCTTGTTGTGTGAGAAAATGTGTTGATTATTTCTCTGGATCTGCTTTGAACAAGGGCTGCATCCCCCATCAACCTAGTCTTGGGCTGGCCCAACTCCAGGGTCTACCTGCCCAGCTCTGGCCTCAGTGAGCATCTTAGGGACTCTGGATTGAAGCTGGCACCTCATGGACCCAGGTCACCCCTAGAGCAGAAGGCCTTAGGGCCAAGGGAATGGAGATGGTGCAAGTAATGTGGGGCTGGAAAGGAAGGGAA
The DNA here is from genome assembly GCF_002837175.3 of Physeter macrocephalus. Taxonomy (NCBI): domain Eukaryota; kingdom Metazoa; phylum Chordata; class Mammalia; order Artiodactyla; family Physeteridae; genus Physeter; species Physeter macrocephalus. The sequence goes on along the minus strand of NC_041233.1, from coordinate 33,300,377 downwards.
TGAATGAACTGAAAACCCTGGGTGACTATCTAGGCTAGCACTTTATGCCCTGATCCCATCTAACCTTTACCACCACCCACTTGGCACGTCAGGGCACCAAGGGTCAGAGAGCTCAAGTGTCTTGGTTTCAGTAACACAGACAGCAAGTGGCAGAGCTGTCTGCCTCCAGAACCTACCAGGGGCCTGATCTTATATGAGATTCTTAGCAGGACTTCCAGGGAATGGATTCAACTTTCTCTTGGCTGCAGAGACATGCAAAGCCCTGGTTCTTGGTCATGCCCTGGGCAGACGTCCCCTTCTCAAAGTTCCTCCCTCCCTGACCCTTGACCAGCTTCTCTCTCTTGGCTTCCCAGCCTGCGTGCTGCATCCTGCAGGTGCAGCCATCCGAAGACCCCATGGGTCTGGGCACATAGGAGTAGGGTTTGCAGACCTCTCCTTGCCAGCTTTGCAGCTGCGGCCTGGGTTCTGGGACCCCGCTGAGTTCCTGCTCCACCCCGGCTCCTGCCTGGCTCACCTTCCACCAGCAGCACCGTTCCCACTGCCAGGACCTCCAGCTCCCCGAAGCCAGTGGGCAGGGTCCCGGACTCTGCCATTCTCTCTGCCTGTCTCCCAGCTGACCCAGCTCTTCTCTGGCTCCCCCAACCCAGGCCCCTCTGTTATAAAGGGCCATTCCACGTGCTGGCACATGCAGGTTATTATGCTAGACATTGAGCTCCTTTTTGCTGCCTTCCCTGGCCCCTCCAAATCGTCCTCTTGGCCGGGACAGAAGGAACCCATTCACCAGTTAGACAGTGCAGCCTTTGTGAAGCCAGCACGGAGTCCTGCCTCATTCATTTCAGCTCCATCGGATTAAGGACCTGGAATCCAAATGGTGTATGGCTGAAAGCTAAATTAGAAGAGAGTTGCATAACGAAGGGAGGGATGGGGAGTAGAAGGGGGGATTTGAGCTGCAGCTGAGCCTGAGAACGGGTCAGGATCCAGGCCCTTCCATGTTTTCGGGTGCTGACAAGCCTAGCGCCTGTGTGCATGTGTGTGCACTTATGTGTGTGTGCCCACCTGCTCGTGTGTGTGTTCTCACAAGCGATGGGGAAACAATGCTGGTTGGGAAGTCATTTGCTGTCATAGAAAGAGCTCCACCTGGGACTAGAGACGGGTTCTGGTTCTGCATTAACCATTAACTAGCTATGTCCCTGGGGCGGGACCGCTGGGGTCATCTCAGTTGCCTATTTTGCAAAGTAAGCATCTTTGCTCCTGGCCTGTGTGAGTCTTGGTCAGAAGAATACATGGTGGATATAGCCTTTTGGGCTGCATTTCCTGTCTCCCATAGAGCACTTAAACTATGCAAGCATAAGCATCTCCCAAGGCACTGGATTGGGACAGAGGGGCTTCTGTCTTCTTGTAAGTGGCCCATGACCCACTAAGAGCTGTGCCGTCTAAAATGAGGGCCTGCTACAAGTTACACACTGGCTTATAGTGACAGTTACATCAAGAAACACTATTCCTGGGAATTTTCTGGGGGTCCAGTGGTTAGGATTCTTCGCTTTCACTGCCAAGACCTAGGTTCAATCCCTAGTGGGGGCAACTAAGATCCGACAAGCTGCACAGCGCAGCTTTAAAAAAAAAAAAAAAAGAAAGAAAAAAGAAAAAAAGAAAAGAAAAGGGAAAAAAAAGAAACACTAATCCAGAACAACTTAATTCATTTTCAGGTAAAGAAACCGAGGCTCAGAGTGCTACCATTACTGAACACAAGCTCATGTGCTAACAAGCGTAAACGTCAGTCTGGAGCAGAGAAAGTTTATTGCAGGCCATGCAAGGAGAAGAAGTGGCTCGTGTCCAAAAAAAACCGCAAACTCCCAGAAGGGTTTGAGCAAAACATTTTAAAAGGCAAGGTGAGGGAGGGGCATGGTTGGTTGCTGCAGACTTCTTGGCGTCAGATCCTTTGTTCTTGCAGCTGTCCACCTATGTCAGGCCACGAAGTTCTTGTAAACCTTCAACAAGACAAATGTTATTCTCTTTCTGCAACTCTTTATCTCTTTATGAATGGAAAAGTGTTATACTCTTAAAGGTCAGAGCTTTGAGAATGGGCTATTCTGTATATTTCAGGCTATAGGCAACATTCTTAACTCTTAGCCAAAGCAATAGAATAACAAAGTTAAAGAAACAGATCTAATACGGAGTCAGGTTTGTTCTTCCTTATTACACTACCAGTAATATAGCTAATATTTATTGAGTGCTCGCTAAGGACTAGGCACTGTGCTAAATGATCTTAGGATGATACTTACCACAACTGCACAAATTAGATACCATCATCCTTTTCCTTTCACACAAAGAAACTGAGGCTCAAAGCAGTGAAGAATTGGCCTGAGGTCATGCAGTGATTCAAGGATGGAGCTGAAACAGAAGCCCAGTCTCCTGCTGCCTGGGCTCCTGGTCAAGCAGCTCATTTTATCCTGTAAATGTTCATTTCCCATGCCCTTCCTCTTGTTGGCCCCCACTTTTATCCAAGCCTAACCACCCCTCAGGGCTGAGCTGACTGTCCACATGTTCCTGGAAGCCTTCCTTGATAACCCAGTTACCAGAGAGTGTTCCCTGCCTTTCCTGATTTCCATCTTGCATTACTGTAACCAGCAACATATGTCAGGTTTTTTTGTTCATGTCTGCAAGATCGCAAAAGACTTCAAGGGAGAAGAGAAAGCAGGACAGGACCAGGAACCAAGGGTAGAATTTAGGCTGGCAAAAGAGAGCAGGGTTGTTGCATCCCCAACAGAAGGAGGAAAAGCCAGCAGGAAGTCCCTGGTGGTCCAGTGGTTAGGACTCTGTGCTTCCACTGCAGGCAGGCACGGGTTCGATCCCTGGTCAGGGAACTAAGATCCCACATGCCATGCGGCATGGCCAAAAGAAGGAGAAAAAGCCAGAGAGGTGGGAATGGGCAGGGCTGGCTTTCTGGTTTGGGGAGGAGGTACAGGTGGGAAGCACTGAGAAAATCACTTTGGCTGAATCGGAAGAGAGGAACGAATGGGAACCAATGTTTCCTGGAAGCCAATATTGTCCAAACAGGCCTGGCACAGGTATTTTGTGTGTATACCGGGGCCCCAGGTGTCTGCCTTGGTCACACCTCACTGGTGTAGGTTTGTCTAGACGCATGGGCTGAGGAACCTTCTGGAAAAGCCATAGGAGCCAGGTAGGGTTTGCCGAGCCAAAGAGCAAAGCCTTGTAGTCAAACGTGAAGAATATATGAGTGAAAGGTGGTGTCTATGGTGGGATGAGGTTGGGGGTAGGGGACAATCAGTAAAAACCTACAGAAGCTTTTAGCTTTCTCTAAAAGCTCTGGGAGGGCTCCCCTGGTGGCGCAGTCACTTTGGCTGAATCGGAAGAGAGGAACGAATGGGAACCAATGTTTCCTGGAAGCCAATATTGTCCAAACAGGCCTGGCACAGGTATTTTGTGTGTATACCGGGGCCCCAGGTGTCTGCCTTGGTCACACCTCACTGGTGTAGGTTTGTCTAGACGCATGGGCTGAGGAACCTTCTGGAAAAGCCATAGGAGCCAGGTAGGGTTTGCCGAGCCAAAGAGCAAAGCCTTGTAGTCAAACGTGAAGAATATATGAGTGAAAGGTGGTGTCTATGGTGGGATGAGGTTGGGGGTAGGGGACAATCAGTAAAAACCTACAGAAGCTTTTAGCTTTCTCTAAAAGCTCTGGGAGGGTTCCCCTGGTGGCGCAGTGGTTGAGAGTCCGCCTGCCGATGCAGGGGACACGGGTTCGTGCCCCGGTCCGGGAAGATCCCACATGCCGCGGAGCGGCTGGGCCCATGAGCCATGGCCTCTGGGCCTGTGCATCCGGAGCCTGTGCTCCGCAACGGGAGAGGCCACAGCAGTGAGAGGCCCGCGTACCGCAAAAATATAAAAAAAATAAAAAATAAAAGCTCTGGGAGATCCTGCTTTGAGACCCTCCTTGGAGTGAGATAACTTGAGGGGAGGGGCAATCTCCACCCTCAGGCCAAGACACCTCATGCCTTTGGCATTGGTGGTAATGCCCTGAAGGCTCAGATGGCAGTGATCTGAGACTCGGTGCCATAGGGTACCCCAGGAGGCAGCTGTTTGCCCGGCGGGCTGGGAGAGTGCCTGAGTCCATGGGAGACACCTCTGCGGTTGCCCCCAGATAGATGAGTCTTCCCAGCTCCTCCGTGAGCAGGTGCTTGGAAGTGCTTTCCCAAGAAAGCTTCTGTTCCCACAGGCTGTCAAGGTCTGAGAAACTTGGGTTGTTTAATTTTCATAAACACCCTGAGTAGAGTAACATTACTTCCCTTTGGCAGATGAGGACACAGAGGCCACGAGAGGCCGTGTGACTTATCCGACGTCACAGCCTGCAAATGGAAGAGCTGGGATTTGAACCCAGCTGGCCTGGCCCAGCGCTTGGGTTCTTTCTAATGCCTTCACCGTCTTCATCTCAACGCCTTTTCACTATAAGACAAGGTCACTGGAGACAATTTCCAGTGGCCCTTATTAGAGGCCAGTGTTCTGTCTTCATCTCTTTTGAGCCCAGGCACCCTGTGGGGTCTGTGCAGCCGCAGCCTGGCCGGCATAGGGCAGTCTAGCAGCCGCTTGCCCCTGGGTGGCTGCCCACTTCCTGCCGTGCCCTGCGAGCTCTGGGCCTGAGGCTGTGGCTCTGGAAGGGGATCCCCCACCCCCATCTTCAGGACTGGGTGATTCCAGGAAGCAATAAGCCGCTGAGTGCTGTGGCCAGGGCTCCCCTCCTTAATCCCCAGCCTGTCCATGATTATCCGATGGCTTCAGTTGGGGGTGTGGGCAGCCGATGAGCCGGTGGGCAGCTGCTGGGTTTGCTGGGCCGGCAGGACAGAGCAGTCAGGGACAGGCCCCTGCCTGGGCTACAGAGAAGTCAGGAGCCATGAGGGTGGCGGTGGGCATTCTGTGGCTCCTGGCCCTCGGAGGCCCCCCGCAGGCCCGGGGCGCCTGCCCTTCTCAGTGCAGCTGCAGCCTCCATGTCCTGGGCGATGGCAGCAAAGCAAGGTATGGCACCAGGTGTGCGGGGTGGGTTGCCTAGCCTCCAAGGCTTCACCAGCTACGCTGGGCTGGCAGGGGTTGGATGCATGGCCCTAGGACCGTGGCAGGGTGAAATCTCCATCTCCCTGGCCCTCAAGACCCAAGGGTCTCGTGGGGCTTTTCTAGGCTGCATTTTCTTCCAGTCAGCAGGGTGTGGCTCTGTCTCGGGGGTGGAGTGGAAGTACCAGGTACCTTTACACATGGGGCAGGGGTGGGGCACAGGTGTGCCAGCTCCAGAGATCCTTCCTGAGTCTTCCTCCAGGATCCTGTGAGTGGAACCCTCTTAAAGGGCACAGGAAGTCTCCCCCTTACCTCTTTCTTTTCCTCTCCTTCCCTCCTGCCCCCTACCATCCTTTATCTCTCCAGCCCCTTCTTTCCCAGGACTCTTCCATTCTCTTGCCCCACCTCCTGGGGGTACCCAATCATATCCCAGGTATTTCTTACCACCCCACCCATGATGGGACCACCCGATTCCTCACGGTCTTCCCACTTTGGGTATCCTCTGGCCCAGCCCCCAGGAGCCTCAGCCTTGACCCCCTTCGATGGGCTCTCAGAAAGGCCAGGAGTGCCCATTCCATTGCAAGCAAGGGCCCCTCCAGCCTCAGCCTTTTCTTTGACTTTCCTCATCCCCCATCTGAGCCCTGAGAGCACCTCCGTCCTCTCCTCCTCCTCTCCCTGGGACGTCCCCAAGGCTCCCGTGGTTTGTGGACCCTTGCTCTTCCCCCGTGGCTCATTCCCTATCTCTCTTTGGCAGTCTTTAAACTATCTTTTCTCTGACCTCTTCAGCCCATCCATTAATGACCACTGCATTTCCCAACTTACTCAAAGATTTCAGTCCCTGGTTTAGGGTCTTTCCTACCATCTTTCCAACCTTCTGGAATTTCATCCTCCCTTTCTCCCTTGTCTTAGATGGGTGTTGGGGAGCCACTGATGGCTTCTGATCAGGACAGCAATGTTATCAGTGCAACTCTTTCAATGATCTTAGCAATAGGTGTCAGGCTGATTGGGTGTGAGGGGAGGTAGAGAAAGGTGAGGCACCCCCAAGAAAGGATACCCCATGTGGTCTGAAGAACAGGAAGAGCTCCATTTTTGGCCCAAAGCTGTGATGGTCCAGCTCATATGGATCATCAGAGGTAAGGATCTTCTCCCCAAGGGAAGCCAGGGCTAAGCCCTGAATATGCCAGGAGTAACCCATGGCCAGTGTGACCAGGGTGACAAAGAGCCTCCCTTACAACCTACAGAGAGCACAGGGCTCAAAGTCATACAGCATCAGTGGCAGAGCTGGTCCTGGAACCCAAAACTTCAGTTCCAGTTCAAGAACTCTTCTTAACTGGTGATGCTGCCATGGGCAGGGACCAGGGAGGGCTTCTGATAGCAGGTTGACTTTAGGATGGAAAATGAAATTCCAAGGGCAGTTTCCAGGGCCCCTAACATCAGCTAGTGGTTATGCTTCCTCTGAAGCCAGCGCTCTCACCATCAGTTCTACCTGCCCAGAAGTCCCACAGCTGATGGGCACCTGCCCATCTGCATGGAGTGTGAGGAATGAGGGGAATGAGGCTCTGAAAGGCTGTTGGGAAACCTGAGATTCCCAGTGGCCAAGGGCACAGGTTGTGCAGTCAGACAGAGTCTCCTTTTGTGTCTCAGACACCTTCCTCACCCCATCTTTAACCAGGGTCTCTCGGAGGGCCCAGCCCTTACATCTGAGCACCTGATGGGCCTGCCTGTGCTCCACGCTCCCCTGTCATAAACAGAGTGTGTGTACCTGTGGGTCCTGGGGTTTCCTGGGGCGGGGGTTGGGTGAGTCTGGGCACCTGGAGAGATGTGTCCCCTTGTCCTTCATGCCTGATTTGCCCCACCAGGAGCCGTGGGGTTGGCCCGTGCTAGCTCTTATCGGTTTCTTTGATCCCTCCATTGACCTTTTTCTCCCCCTTCCAGCACATGTTTTCCCATCAACTCCCTTCCTCCCACCTACATCCAGACCTTCCTCCCTGCAACACCCAAGCTTCCATTATCCCTGAAGGTATCATTGCCTCCAATGCTTTTTCTTCCTTTGCTGGATTATAAGCTGTATGGGGACAGGGGCTGTGAGTCTGATATTCTTCTGTCACTCAGTAGGGGTTCCATGTATATCGAAAGAATGAATACGAGTGGGCGGAAGTAACTGGGGCTTTTGTGGGCACCATTGACAAAAACAAGCCAAGCCCAGCTGACTTTGAGTACTGTATGCAAGTTAAGCTGAGGGATGCTGGTGGAGTGAGTGAGTGTGTGTGTGTGTGTGTGTGTGTGTGTGTGTGTATGTGTGTGTGTGTGTGTGGTGTCAGGAAGAATGATATGAGCAATGTGTCATGACCTAGTAGGGGTTCCATGTATATCTAAAGAATGAATACGAGTGGGCGGAAGTATCTGGGGCTTTTGTGGGCACCATTGACAAAAACAAGCCAAGCCCAGCTGACTTTGAGTACTGTATGCAAGTTAAGCTGAGGGATGCTGGTGGAGTGAGTGTGTGTATGTGTGTGTGTGTGGTGTCAGGAAGAATGATATGAGCAATGTGTTATGACCTTACAAGAGAACAACCTCTCTTAGCAAAGCTAAACAACCTCCCCACCTCACTCCCACCCCACCTCCTTCAGTCTGAGCAGAAACATCCTCCAGATGAAACTGGGGCTGCACAAGGGCTGGGTCCCTCACGCCCAGACTCAAAGTTTCGTTCTCTTGAGAATCTTTCCCTTTTTACCGTCTGTGTGTGTGCTGCTCTCAGTGATAGCATTTAACACAGTCCTGCATTGTCAGCTCCTCGAGGGTGGGGACTGCCTCCTGTTATCTCTCTATCTGCTTTAGTGTCAAACTTAATAGAATGAGGTTTAAGAAGTCACTGTTTGGGCAGAGGATCATTGGAAGGAGCTGGTAAGACTGACCTGATGTACTTGCAGTGCTGGGATGCAGAAACGTACAACAGTGGTCAATAGCAATGGGGCTTCGAGAGGTGACAGGTATGCAGAGCTGGTACACAAATGAACACATTTAAACACCCAAACCACCCTGTGCGGTGGAGTCTATTATTCTGGGGAAACTGAAGGAAATAGAGGTTACATAATAGACTCAAGGATACACAGCCAGCAAGCAAAGAGCCCAGAGGTGAATCCAGCTGTGGGGCTGCAAAATTCCAGCTTTTAAACACCTTGATCATCTCACGGTCCCTCAGTGTCAGGAGAGGCTTGAGGCATCCCGTGTGTGGCTTCCAGTTCTGATGCCATTGCTATACACATATTTTTTAAATGAAGAAAAGCCAAAGCAGTCACAAAAACTGAGCTATAATTTAACAAAGGAACCCTTTTAACTCATAGATGCAATGCTGCAATGCACAAAATGATCTCAGGATTTATAAATACTATTCATTCTTAGTGCACTGCAGGTGGTGTAGGCTGTAAGGGGACATAGTAGTTCAAGCTTGAGGTCCTTCAGGCCAGTGACTGAGACCAAACGGCCCTCCTGGGACACTTGTGAGAGGCTCTGCAAGCAAGAAGCTCCCAAAGAGAAAACAGAAGGAATCTTGTTACTAGCCCACCTCCAGGGCACACCGCAGTCTGGGTTTGGTGTCCTATGAGGCCGTGCGCACCAGGGGGTCTCTTGAAAGGAGGTTAAGTAAGGGGGAATCTCTGACCCCGCAGGACCTTTGCTCAAATACTCCCATTTCTGTAACCAGGACAGTGGTGTGCAACGACCCTGACATGACCCTGCCCCCAGCATCTGTCCCTCTGGACACCTCCAGCCTGCGCCTGGAGCGGACGGCCATTCGCAGGGTGCCCGGGGAGGCCTTCAAGCCGCTGGGCCGCCTGGAGCAGCTGTGGCTGCCCTACAACGCGCTCTGCGAGCTGAACGCTCTGATGCTGAAGGGCCTGCGCCGCCTGCGCGAGCTGCGCATGCCCGGGAACCGCCTGGCCACCTTCCCCTGGGCGGCGCTCAGGGACGCCCCCAAGCTGCGGCTACTGGACCTGCAGGCCAACCGCCTCTCGGCTGTGCCCCCGGAGGCCGCGCGCTTCTTGGGGAACCTCACCTTCCTTGACCTCTCCAGCAACCAGCTGTTGAGGCTCCCTGAGGAGTTGCTCGCCACCTGGACTCACCTGCAGACGGGACCCTTCTTTCCCGGCCACCACGCCAAGCTGGTCCTAGGTAAGAGATGGCATCCTTCACTTGGAACCACTTTAGTGAGACTTGGGGATCTTAGGCAAGTTTATTAAAGCCTCTTTGAGTCTCAGTTCTTTACCTGGAAAATCACACTTGCCTTCTGGGTTTGAGTAAAGATCGAATGAGAGGCACACATTGGTAGGTAGGTTTAGGGGCTCAAGCTCCCAGCCAGACTGCTGCAGTTGAGACCCCAGCTCTGCCTCTTTTCCCTGTCCCATGAGGGTCTGGGAATCATGGTGAGGCCCTGGCAGAAAGTGGGTGGTAGAGAGTGGGTGGGCAGTGTCAGAAGAGAGGTGTCCTGGCAGGTGTCCCTGGAGCATGCCTTGGCTCACGTGAGGTCCAGCACTGGGGGCTGGAGCAATCTTAGAGCAGTTTGGGGCAGCTCCTGCCCTGAGGCCTGGGAGAGTCTCTCAAGGAGGGAATATTGAGACCCCTCACTTTCTGGATGTGGGGTAGGGAACAGCAAAGCCCATTCCAGCTCCATCTACCCTACAGACGTTCTCACCTGATAAAGGACATTGTATAGTGTAGTACTTACATGGAAAGACGTAGTTTCTTTGAAAATCAACTTGGAATGTCCTATATATATATATTTATATTTTATGCCCTCTTCTGATTATCATTCCTTCTCCCCCTCCTAAAAGGTAGCCACTGTTACGTTTATTTGCATGTTCCCTGTCATTTACATTTACATACACATGCATATACAAACATACATGCACATAGAAATTTTAGCAAACATACATGCACATAGAAATTTTAGCTGAGTGTTTTGCATAAAATGTCATCATATCATATGTATCAACCAGCACTTTTTTTGCCCCGCAATATGTCTTGGAGATCTTTGTAAGTTACTACAAATGGATCAACTTCATTTTTTAAAACTCTGGCATAATATTCCATCATACAGTTATACTACAGTTTATTTAGCCATTCCTCCTTTTATTGGCCTTTAAATTGTTTCTATTATTTTGTTAACACCTGTGATGCTTGAGAACATTCTTGACAATGCATCCTCTTGCACCGAGACAAATGTTTCTCTAGAATAGGAACTGAGAAGTGGAATTGCTGGGTCATGGAGTATGCACGTTAGATGTTTTAATATTAATCATAGTCTCTAAAGTGCCAGTTCTTACCCCCCACCAGTAGTGTGCACCACCATCCATGCTTGTGTCCACTCTGCAAGCTTATCTGAATGCCAGCCAATGTGTGGGCTCCATTCTAGGTGCTGCGGATACAGCAGTGAACAAGATGGATGAACATCTATTCCCTCATGAAGCTAACAGTTAAAGTGGTCAGAATGTTTAACGTTTGCCAGTCTGACTGGTGAAAGTTTCATTGCCCTTTAACTTTGCCATTTGTGTTAATTCTTTGGGGATTCTGTGTGAAGTCAGATAGCTCACCACCAGAGCTGGGCAGTGATGACTCTTGGGGTGCAGATGCATCATGAAATGCATTTAACCAGTGACACAAGGTAGCAGTCACCTGGATGGGGTGGGGCTGGGGAGTAGGAGAGGAGCCGGCGCCTTCCCAGCTAGGGCTGTAAAAGACCCGGGAGTCATGGATATACAAGCAGGTCTGAATCCACCTTCCCCAACCCGAGACATTTCTATTTCCAAATATATCAAATACATGTATGCAAACATATAATATGCTATTGATTAGATGGTATCAAATTTACTAACAATCTGTGGAGGGTAGAAAGGACATCACATTAAATGCATTCATTTTGTATTTAAAAATGCAAACATATGAAAAGGAACTGTATATTAGAATTGAGGACCCACAATACCTCTCTATATGTTGAAGATTATTTGACAGGGTAGGTGCAGTGACCTGCTTTCAGCTCTATAAAAGTGTTCAATTTTAAAGTAAAGAGGGCTGGGAATATAACATAAGATTTGATTCCCTGTCATCCTCACTCTTGTCTTTTTGAGCCTGTGTCAAAGGGACCATGGCTCAGAACAGCCACACTCTTTGCTGGGGTGATGCTGAAAGTGCCACTTATACTGGAAGGACAGGGGTCAGGAATTCCCTGGATGTCCAGTGGTTAGAACTCCAGGCTTCCACTGCAGGGAACCAGGGTTCGATCCCTGGTCAGGGAACTAAGATCCTGCAAGCTGCAAGGCGAGGCCAAAAAAAAAAGGGGGGGGGGTGTCAGGGTCATGAAGCATTTCTAGAAATGGATGGATTCTGGCATATTGCAGTTATTGCAGAAATACCCACTGCCCGGCCAGTAGCCTGAGAGGATCAGTCCAAGAGCGGCAGCAGTAACTGCCAATTTTGTCGGCATGCCGTATGCCTTACCCAGTGCTTAATATCATTTATCTTTATTTATGCTTATAGCCACCCAGAAACGGGAGTAATGCTGTCATTCTAGATGAAGAACCAGGCTTAAGGTTGTAGTGAAGCGAGGAGCTGGGTCTGGAGGCCAGTTCTGCTGACCCTGAGCTCACAACGTGCCTTGTCCTCCCTGGGGGAGAAGGGGGGCTGGGCCTGGGGATCTGAATATCTAGGGCTCACCTCCTGCCCTGCCTTTCACCCCTGCAGGGCTGCAGGACAACCCCTGGGTGTGTGACTGCCGACTCTATGACCTGGTCCGTCTCCTGGAAGGCTGGGCCCCAAACCTGGCCTTCATAGAGGCCAGGCTGAGGTGTGCCAGCCCGCGCAGCCTGGCCGGAGTGACCTTCAGCCAGCTGGAACTGAGGAAGTGCCAGAGTCCGGAGCTCCGTCCGGGGGTGGCCAGCATCAGGTCCCCCGTGGGCAGTGCAGTATTGCTACGCTGTGGGGCCTCCGGGGTCCCCGGGCCGGAAGTGAGCTGGAGTAGGGCCAACGGGCACCCACTCAATGGCACAGGTGTGTGAGCTCCGGGGACGGCTGTGCTGAGATCCAGACTGGGGCGGGTGGGTCATCATCCCACATGGCGGGGGGAATGGGGCTTCAGGTTTGCCAGGGAGAGGGAGGTAGGCTGAGCAAGCCTCTTTACTCCCATCCTGTCTGAGTGGAGTTGGGGGACTCCGCCCAGAGGCTGGGCGTGGGGACAGTGGCTTCAGTAATAACAATGGATCTCAACCTGTCCTGTCATATTCCACCAGCCACTCTATCAGAGACTTGGGGCCCACCCTGAGAGGAGCAAAACGCTGGCTTTTTGGTAGAAGATGCTCTCTTAGTGTATTTAATATTGATAGTAAGGTTCCAAGTTGTAAATATGAAGCCAGCATCACTAGGAGTAATTAATGCTAGGAGTTACCATCTATTGAGCGCTTCATGTGTTAAATGTATTACGTACAAGGTGTCACTGAACTTTAAAGAACAAACTGCTTATCCTTCTATTTGGGGTATAAGTAAACTGAGGCTAAATGGTTGGTCTGCATCACACAGCTCGTACAAGGAGGAACTGCCTGTGCCCTTTTTGCTGTGCAGACAGAGGTGGTCCGTCCCTGGCACTTGGTGGGGGAGGTTTGCAGGAGTCACATCCCACCTACATGCAGAAAGAGGGTGAAGGAGGAATAATTTCTTGGCACCTGACCAGAACACCTCCCATCCCTCGCAGCTTTCTTCTGTGTTTCCCCCAACTCGGTTGGCAAGCGTTGCTCTAGGACTGTGGGCTTGAAATCAATGTACAAACAAAACTGTGTAAGGAGCTCCACTAATGTAATACAGAAAGTTGGAGATGCTGTGATTGAAGTGGCAGTGGGGCCAGGCAGGGGTGTGCAGAGCACTTCTAGCTGGGCCTCCGCCTCAGGTTCACCAAACCCACCGTACTCCCAAAGCATCAGCCTGCCACCCCTGACGGGTCAGCTCTGTAGAACTCAGGCCCTTGAAAGACACAGTTGGAGCATCTCAGATTTAGAAGGCTGATCATTCTTAGACTCTGCCTCAGCCTGTGTCTCCCCAAATTTGAGCCCAGGTGATCTCCATCCCCATGGCTAATCTAAGAAAAGTTCAGTGATGCCCAGTCTGTTCTCGGGATAACAGGGTGTTTGGCAGAAGGTACACAGTCCAGGGGCCGTGAGCTCGGCCCTGGAAGGAAGCTTGGGGCAGATGGGCGCGTTCATTCTCCCACACGTGCCTCTTCCCCACAGTGCACCAGGAAGTCTCCAGTGACGGCACGATCTGGACCCTGCTGGGCCTGCCTGCTGTGTCCCACCTTGACTCTGGAGACTACATCTGCCAGGCCAAGAACTTCCTGGGAGCCTCGGAGACTCTTATCTCCCTGGTCGTCTCTGAGCCCCAGACATCCACGGAACACAGTGGGGGCCCAGCGGCACTGTGGGCCAGGACAGGTGCGGGGGCAGAAGCAGCTGCATACAGCAAGATGGTGGCCAGGCATGTCCCCCACATCCCCGAGCCTGCCGTCCCAGCCACTCGGCCCCCTGGGCCCGACACAAAGAAGCAACTGATCCTCCAGCCCTTCCAGATGGGGGCCCCAGGAGAGCACTTGGATGTGCAGGCAGGACCCCAGGAGGCCCAAAGGGTGAGCTCTGTCAAGGTGGTGGGGGACACTTACCAGAGCGTGACATTGGTGTGGAAGGCCCCCCAGGCTGGGAACACAACTTCCTTCAGCGTCCTCTACGCGGTCTTTGGGCAGCGCGACATGCGGCGGATGGTTGTGCAGCCTGGGAAGACCAGTGTCACCATCCATGGGCTGGTGCCCAAGATCAAGTACGTGGCGTGTGTCTGCGTGCAGGGCCTGGTGCCCCGGAAGGAACAGTGTGTCATCTTCTCCACTGACGAGGTGGTGGATGCTGAAGCCACTCAGTGGCTCATCAACGTGGTGGTGATCAGTGTGGCCACCATCATCGCCCTGCCCCTCACGCTGCTCGTCTGCTGCGGTGCCCTCCAGAGCCGCTGGCGCAAGTGCCACACCAGGGGCTCCACCGAGGCCACAGGTGCCTACGTCAACCTGGAGAGACTGGGCCACATTGAGGACGGCTCAGAGGAGCTGTCCCAGCACAGCCTCAGTGAGGCCGACAGGCTCCTCTCTGCCTGCTCCAGCCTGGACTCTCAGGCCTTGGGCGTCAGGGTGGGCCGACGGATCAACGAGTACTTCTGCTGAGAGCCGTGCACACAGATGCCTACACGCCTGCTCCCGACCACTCGCCCTCTTCGCCTCCCACACGCTCACTCTGACACCTGAGTCCATGCTCACCCACTCTTACCTACTTGGGTATCTGCTTACTCATACATTTACACACAACAGCAACAACAGCTAACACTTATGTAAGCACTTACTATGTGCCAGAAAGTGTTCTAAGTGCTTTATATACATTAACTCATTGAATTCTTATGACAACACTTTGCAGCAGGCACCACTCTTCTCCCCACTTACCTGGAGAAGGAACAGGGTGAGTAAGTAACTTGCCTGTATCAGTCAGTTTTTGCTGTGTAACAAATAAAGGCAAAATTGCAGTGGCATACAGCAACAAGCACTTATTTTCACACAATCCATAGGTCAGTGGGTTGACTGTGGTGGTTCTGCTCCGTGTGTCCTACTTGGGGCTCAGGATGGAGACTCAGTGGCTACCTGGGGCAGGCTTCTTTCATGGAGATGTCAGATGCTATCAGAGAAATGAGCAAAAACATGTGATGCCACTTAAGCTCCTTAACACTGCCATTTCTGCCCATATTCTACCTGCCAAAACAAGTCTCATGGCCAAAACTAAACTTTAAACAGGGCAGGAAAGGACAGTTCTCTCATGGAGGTAATGGTAGGGCAGGACATATTTTGCTGAGCAGTGATCTAATCTATGTTCCCCCCAAGTACACAGCTAGGAAGTGGCAGCTCTAGAATTTGGACCATGCACTTGATTCCAGAGTTGATAGTCCTCGCTACTTTCCTATATGCATCTTGATTCCATTTATGCTAACTTGTAGGCACTCACACATAATCTCTTTATGCATTTGCCACATTTGTACAGCCACATACACACACATGCAGGGACCCTCGCTGTGGACACATGGATTCTAACATTTTTTTCTCCGGATGCCATTCTGCCTAGAGATAATCATCTGATTTTCAGTAAATACTAGAGGTTTAGATGATGCCCAGGAGACTACTGCTCATTTACTCTCAGAATGTCAGGCTGGAGGGATCTGAGAGACCCTCCGTGGCAGGTGGCACAGTACACTCAATGCTGTCTGGCACACAGCTCACCTCTGTCCCCATGTAGCAGCATTTGTGATTCTAACTGAAACTTACCTGGGTTCCTGAGGGTGTCTCAGAGCCTTCTGGGTCACTCAGTAAGCCACTTCAAAGGAAGATTCCTGTTCGGTTTGCTTAAAGCTGGGAAACCTCTGAGATGTCATCTCTGCACATGGGAGAAGACAAACATTCCCAGCAGAAGGGCCAATGTTCTGTCTTGTCTGAAGGAGTGGCTTCTAATGAAGGGAGCATCCAGGCTGTTTGGTGCCAAGGCCTTTGGGTAACAACTGAGGAAATTTGGGGACAGCAAGTGATGCAAGAAAGCTATCTTGCTAGTATCACCTAAGAGACCCCATATTGTCTTGACTCTTTGCTAAATATAAAAACCAGTGTGATGCAGTGATGTCAAAAGTTACTGTACTTCCTCTCACATTTACGAAAGACCTTACAACAGATGACCTTACAACTTTTTTTCTTGTTTTCTCTCATTTTGATCTTCACAATGACCTGTTTTGAAGGCTGGGCTAGTTGATTTTACAGACAAGAAAACTGAAACCCAAAGAGCTGAATAATTTATAGAGCACAGGGATGGATTTTCTTGGAGGATCCGTGTCTTTGATAATGTTCTGGCCAGGCTGAGGGTCTTTGTTCAGTATTGATCTCTGCAGTGTGACCCACAGCAGTTTTGCTATGGAAATGGATTTTTTTGAGCTACTGAAACCTGGGATCAGAACCATGAGAGCACCAGTGCATGTGAATGTGGGATTTCCATACACGGCTATTTCCTGCCCATCACCTGTAGGGTACGTCTGACTTTAACTTGGGGGCTGTTGCTATTGGTTAGAGAAATTATTTGGTTGGAAAATGACAAAGCCACTGTCTACAGCATAGGTTGGCAAACTTTTGTTTTTCTATAAAGAAAGCCAGATAGGAGATACTTGAGGCTCCATTACTACTACTCAACTCTGCTGATGTAGTGTGAAAGCAACCCCAGACAATATGTAAGTTAATGAGCGTGGATGAGTTCAAATAAAATGTTATTTACAAGAACAAGTGGCAGGCTGGATTTGGCTCCCAGGCTGTAGTTTGCCAACCGCTGATCTAGATTTGTAAAGGCATTTCTGCTATGCCTTGTGAGACTTAAGACTCAACTCTGATTGTTTGGTATATGAGACTGACAGACACTCCCCAAATCAGAACAAATATAAGTGCAGTGGATGACAGCAGCCATCTGTTGAAATGATAAAGATGTTTTCTCTAGATGATTGGCTGAGCCAATCGAGACTGAACAATTATTGACCCAACTAACATGCAGTCATTTTTATTGAACCCTGTTTGAAGAAAAATCAGGAACTTGAAAGCAAGAATGTGTTAGTATTTATCCAGTATCATGTGTGTGTGTGTGTGTGTGTGTGTGTGTGTGTGTGTGTGTGTGTGAAAGAGAGAGAGAAAGAAAGTTTCAACTTTCCAATGATTCATGAAGACCTACCTTGGTGGTCTGAATGGAATGGCTCCCAAGATGGTCAGCCTCCAAATACCCATATGTCGGCCTTTCTTTGTGTGTTCTGTCTTCCCTGGTTTGCTCTTGTAGAGAAGAATCATCCTGGATTGTGCTCATGAATATTCAAGTCACTGGAAAAAACAAATTCACATTGTAAAAAATAAAATGACATCCTGTTTATTATATATTAGTCTTTTGGTATATGAATCTGGTTAGTATGAGTCAGTCCCTGGAAACCTAATGTCTTCTTAAAATCCTGGGAGAAGAATTTCTAGGACTTCCCTGGTGGCGCAGTGGTTAAGAATCCACCTGCCAGTGCAGGGGACACGGGTTTGAGCCCTGGTCCGGGAAGATCCCACATGCAACGGAGCAACTAAGCCCGTGCGCCACAACTACTGAGCCTGCGCTCTACAGCCCACGAGCCACGACTACTGAGCCCTCATGCCACACAATTACTGAAGCCCGCACACCTAGAGCCCGTGCTCCACGGCAAGAGAAGCCACTGCAATGAGAAGCACGCACACCACAAGGAAGAGTAGCCCCCGCTCGCCGCAACTAGAGAAAGCCCGCGCGCAGCAATGAAGACCCAACACAGCCATAAATAAATAAACTAATTAATTTAAAAAAAAAGAATTTCTAGTCTCTCAAGTGCTGAAGACCAGCCTACACTAGGGTGATCCCACAGCACGTGGGCCTTGGAAGCCTTGTTAGGAGGTTGGTTGGAATCATGTCATCTCCAACATGTCTTTTTTTCTTTTTTTGACTGCAACATAGTTATATTCCTCCTGACCTCGGCAGAGGGTATGTCTGTTGTCACTTGATGTAGACGTGTAAACTTACAGGGAACCAAAAGGCAGACAACAGAAATTTTATCCTGGAAAGTGGATGTGGCTATTAAAACTAGGCTGTTAGTCAAGGGGCTCAGTGAGCAGTGCATTTAGAGGACTAGAGCTGGAAACTTTTGTTTTAACTATCATATAATCCAGGAGAGACAAAAATCAATTTACAAGTACTTGAGCATATTTTATTGTATGGGCATTGTAGTCAGGATTGGTTAGGCTTATGCTGTGCTAACAATTCTCAGATTTCAGTGGCTTAACAAAGAAACATTTATTCCTGCTCTCACAGAGTCTACTTGAGTGAGTGGGAAATGAGGATGGAGGGAGGGCTCTGCTCTCTTCTTCACTCAGGGACCCAGGCTGATGAAGACTTCACCACCTGGAATGTCAACAGTTACTGCAACAAGGGAAAAGAGAACCTGGAGAATCACATAGGGGCTTTTAAAACATTATTTCGTCCAACATTTCATTAGCCTGAATATTGGTCACGTAGCCCACCTGTTTCAAGGGGGCTTGGGGGTGCAGTCCTCTGTGTGTCTATCACAGGCATGTGGAGCCAAGAGGACCGTCTGAGACATGGTTGGAGCAGGTGGAGGAGTGAAGGAAAAACACCAGCTTGAGAAAGAGGAAGGACAGCCTATCTGCCTCCTGGTAGGTTGCCTAGTTCTCTGTCTGAGCTCTCCCAAAGTTCCAATCATATTGGGGGATGGGGGAAGGGCGCGTTTTCCAGTTGAATAGATAGGAAATCTAAGACAAGCCAGGGAGCTGCCCCTCAGAAGCCATTTTTATCTAATTAATTTCACAAATGCAGAGTAACTCCTCCCCCAAGACTCTGTCTCTACTAAAAATCCTAAGAGCCAAGCTCCTAAGAGCATCCTTCCAGAAGGGAGATGGGGCTATAATATCCTCAGATTCCTTCCTTCCTTCCCTTTGTTGTTTAGTCTCTTGAGTTTAGGGACACCACTTAACCATTAGTTGTTTAAGAGAAATGACACGAGCCAAGCTAACTTTAATTGTTCTAGTCTCCTGTTTTAACCGACAGCACAGCTACTCCCTATGCCTATATACAAAATAAGGAAACTAGAGGATGAGGGAGTCAGGAGAAAAGAAGGAGCAGTGCAGAAGTGACCTGGGTGATTCCAGAGATGACATACCAGTGGGTGTCCTTCTCAAGTTTCCGGCAGACCACTGGAAGGTTGAGTTGAGCTGGATTCATTTAAAGAGGCTAGATGGCATGAACAGAGAAGAAATTGTGGGGATGTAGGGCTCTTTAGGCCTTTCTATTTTGGGGTGAGAAAAGAACTCACTAGTCATTTGTGATACCCATGGATTGAATCACATTTTCCCACAAAGCAAGCCTGGCAAAATTTTGGCCAACCTGGTAGGGAACTCTGGAATGAGAATCACCCATCAGAGTTGCCCCCATCAGGCCAGACTGGCCAGGGCACTGTGCCCTCACCACCCTCAGTCTCTGCATGGGGCTGCCTGGGGAAGGGCATGACCTCATGCAAGCACTCCTTGGAGTTGAGCATCGACTCATCCCTTGAAGGGTGTCTAGGCAGCACCTCTCCACATCTGCCACAGCTTTGTGCTCATTGTACTCTCCTTGCTTTTTAAAATTTCACTTTGAGAGGAAGTCCAGAGATCTAGCCAGATTGTAGAGTTAGACTGTCTGGAAACTCCAGCAAATATATCTGGCTTGGATGGAAAGCCTGGGGTGTAATCAGCTTACTTGGTGACCCATTTCCCCTCTCACTGGTTAGCTACTAAGAGGATTTTCTTCCCTGAGGTCTTTTATAGGATATAATGTATATCATGAATCTTAGGGGAACCCATGGAATTTCAATAGTCATCAGAAAGTACCCCAAGTAATGGAAAGCAGGCTCTCTTCCAGAGTCTGTTGGTGTGGGAGGTGACTTAAACCTTATTGGGCACCTACTCTATGTTAGGTACTTTATTTTGCATAATACTAATATTTCCTAGAAACACTATAAAGAATTCATTAATTTTCTCACTTTGTGCAGGAGAAACCAACTTTCCAAAGATCTCAAGACTAGGAAGTATAAGCCAGATAGAAGACCCCATGGGACCGGATCTATAACAGTCTTGCTCACCATGGCCTTCCTTGCACCTAGCAAAGGTGTGGCTTAGAGCAGATGACCAATATATATTTGTTGAATGAATGAAGAAGGGCAGATCAAGTATACAAAACCACGTATTATCTCACTTAAACATTTTTAACATAAGAAATACACAGCATTCAGGGGAGATTTATAACTTGTGAAATACACAGCATTCAGGATAAACTATGTGATCCAGGATAAGAAACATGCTTTGATTTAATCAGAAAACACAATCTTGTGGTTTAACCTCTGTACCGTGATGCTTCTCTGATTCTGGTCATCCAAGCAGCAGGTGCAGCTGTCTTAACGCAGAAGAAAAATGAATCCACCACACGAGGTGCTGGGGAGATTACCACTGATAGGAGTGGTTGCCGAATTGCTTTGTTAACCATTATCTGCATTCACTTTTAGAGACTGGTTGAAAATTCTAGGTTTCAGAAGCCAATTGTGATTGATGAAGTATTAGATGGATTCTGGCCAAATCTCCTGAACCATAGTGCTCAGGATAGCATTACCTGCTTGTTTCTCAGATCTTTTTTTATGAGACTGAGGGGAGGCAGTATCAGGACTGACTTGGACATCTGGCTTATAGTTTGCTCTCTGGTCTCAAGAACCAGAAAAACGGTGAATCTTCTGACCTTAGTTAAGAGACATAGCTCCCTCTTCTGGGTTCTTACTGAGCTTGTGATCTGGGCCATAACAGACCTCAGAGCATCCAGGGGCTTTGCTGCTGCTGTGCTGACCTACATCATTATGGATTACCAATAATAGGATTTGCCACTCGGAAGCTTGGACTATACTTATTCAAGAGCTCATAAGGTAGTTTCTTACAGAAGAATATGGCTTCAGTTTCTCACTATTTCTTGCTAGTTCTGGTCTTTCTGGATTCACATGCAGCTCAGCCATCCTGTCTGCCAGGATGTACCTGCTCAGAGGAGAGTTTTGGCAGGTGCGCTGGGCTAACAAGATCCCAGAAGCTTGTAGGGGATGTGGGCTTTCTTTGGGGATGATGTAAAGTGGGAGCAGGCCAAGATTTGGCAGGAAATCAGCAAAACCTCTGTGAGACTCCCTCTAACTGGTGCTGAACGTTGATAAACTGTGCGCTTTTACCAAAATGGGTCTAACTCTTGTATTTCAAGAGAAGCGTATTTTTTTTCCTTCTAATTCATATGTCTAATGCCAGGAGAAGCCTGCTCCCACTTCACAGTTTTCCTGATGTACATCTCAAAGCTGTTCTGGTTTTTTGTACAGGACTCTGCAGTGCGTGTCTATCACTTTGGGAAAGATCCCAAGGAAACTTCCTGAAGAGTTCAAGCAAGTGAGAATTGAAAATTCACCCTTATTTGAACTGCCCCGAGGGTCTTTCATCAACATGAGCACCTTGGAGTACCTTTGGCTCAATTTTAACAATGTCACTGTGATCCATCTAGGAGCCCTGGAGCACCTGTCAGAACTGAAAGAGCTGAGACTGGAGGGGAACAAACTCCGTTCAGTACCATGGACAGCGTTCCGTGCCACCCCGCTTCTGCGGGTCTTGGACCTCAAACACAACAGGATTGATGCACTCCCTGAACTGGCTCTTCAGTTCTTGGTCAACCTGACCTACCTTGACCTATCCTCCAATAGGCTTACAGTTGTAGCCAAGAGTGTCTTCTTGAACTGGCCAGCCTACCAGAAACACGGGCAGCCTGGCTGTGAGGCCGAGATTCTCTCCAGCATGGTGCTGGCGCTGCACGACAACCCCTGGTTATGTGACTGTCGCCTAAGGGGACTTGTCCAGTTTGTAAAGTCCATCAGCCTTCCAGTAGTCCTGGTGAATCCCTACCTCATGTGTCGAGGTCCTCTCTCCAAGGCAGGTCAGCTTTTTCACGAAACAGAGCTCAGTGCTTGCATGAAGCCGCAGATCTCAACCCCCAGTGCCAATGTCAGCATCCGGGTGGGACAGAATGTGACCCTGCGATGCTTGGTACAGGCTAGCCCCTCACCAACTATTGTCTGGACTTATCCCCTGAGCACGTGGAGGGAATTTGATGGTAAGTGCATGCACCCTCTCCACGTATCTGGGGGGTTGGGGAGGTCTGTAGCAACCCTGTCCTCAATAGAGAAGTTCTAAACTGGGTCAATCATGAAGGAGGGGTGCAGGTAAGACTGGGACAGACCTGAATTATACTCACCACGACAGAAAAAATTCCGAGACAGTGTTCCACTATTGGCATTATTTTATTATTATTATTATTATTTGGTCATGCGACTCAGTGAAAGCCCGGAATCCTAACCACGAGGCCGCCAGGGAACTCCCTATTGGCATTATTTTACATGGTTGCGTACAGATCTCTATAGGATATAAGATGTAAATACATGTACTCCATATAATGTATATTTATATATTTGTTGCATACAGATCTATCTATCGATATAATATATATTTGTTACACACATATATGTATAATATATATTTATATATTTTTGCATACAGGTCTCTATAGGAAGTAAGATGTAAATATATATATTACATACATATTTGTTGCATATATATATATATTTGTATATTTGTTGCTTACAGATCTTGATAGGATGTAAGATGTTAATATATATGAATTGACTTAACAGTTGTATTGATATAAATATTATAGAATTGTATATGAACCCATATATTCTTTGAAAGCCTTCTAGATGCAAAACCCCGTACCGTGTATTTTTAAATCATAGAATTTCTGACTAGAACTGATTCTAGAGATTATCTATTACTTATTTCTTAAACTTGTCTGAGCAGACTCACCTGGGGTGCTGGTTTCAAATAAAATTTTCAGGCCTCTCCCTGGAGATTTGATTCAGTTAGTCCAGGGGAGGGCCTGAGAGAATGTATTTTAACAAGTGTTTCCTCCCTTTGCCATTGCCTACCCCCCAGCTAACTCTTACCAGGCAAGGTTGGGAAGTCCTAGACATTGACTGAATGTTACACTTCCTACCACTGTGTTGATCAGACCTTACTGGCTTGAAGTTGCCACACTGGGACCCAGGGAGAGGGAGTGATCTTCGTGGGCCCCACCGCTGGGATTCTAACCTGCCTCTCATTTCCTGAAGCTCATGCTCTGCTATCACACCTCAGCTGAAATCACCTCTAATGCCACCCTTCAGCGTTGGGGTACATCACAAAGCCAGGGATGGCCTCTTTAGAAGTATCTTGACGCTATCTAGAAGACAACTAGAAATATCTAAGTGAAACTTGAGAAGTACAATCAGTCACCCAGATATTTGTTACATATGGTGACAAACCTCTGGATGATTAAAAAATACTTAATTAGCTGAAATTTTGACTTTTTCCTATCATTTGATTACGTCTTATTGGCTTGAGGTTAAATACCAGTGAAGGAGAAACATAGGATCTGTTGTCATAGCCTCTTTGAGAATGATGAGATGCATCCAGATGTCATCTTTTGTGATGTTCTATTATCATTCTCTTTGGTACCATGTTAGATCCATTCTCTCAGTAATAATAACAGCTAACACTTACTGAGCACTTACTATCAAACTTACGGAGTAAACACTGTTATCATCCCATTTTACTGATGAGGACATTGAGGCCAAGAGAATCTAAGCAACTCATCCAAGACCATATATTTAGTAATGGATAGAATCCAGGCATTTGGCTCCAGGCTCTGAGCCACTCTGCATCCGGGAGGTAAAAAGGCACTTCCTGAAGCTCACAGCATTGTACAATCACACTGTTGTTAGAGAGCTCCTGGAAACCACGTGTTAGCTCAGCGAGGCTAAGGTCATTTGGTGGGAGGAGCTAGTGAAGTTAAAAGAGTGTGGTCTTCATAGACGGAAAAACTAGGTTCCAGATCAATCGACACCCCTGAACGATTCTCATTATAGGCAAGTTGCTTAATCACTCTAGTCCCCAACTTCCCATGTGTAAAATTTGGGTGCTTACCTTACAGGATTGCTGAGAGGCAACACCTGGCACCTAATACATGCTTAATAAATGGTCGCCACCACCTTTTAACAAAAAACTGGCATTGCTGGACACTCTCCAGCTGACTGTCTCTCTGAGCTGTTTTGCTGTCTCTCTACCCAGTGTTGACCTCTTCTATTGCAGAAGATGCTGCTCTGTCGGAGCCGGTCATACCTGCTGCCCACCTGGTAGACAGGGGCAGTTACACCTGTGTAGCCTCCAACTCCATTGGCAGGAGCACCTGTGTCATCTCCCTCCACGTCCAGCCCGCCCAGGCCCCGCCCACACGCCATTCTCTTTTCTCCACTTCGGAGGGCAATGCCTACGTTGACCTGCGGGTGGTTAAGCAGACAGTGCGTGGGACCGTGCTGGAATGGTTTGTGGCGGCCGACACCCCTGAGAAGTGGTTCACCCTCTACATTGGGTCGGATGAAGCCCTCAGGAAGGAGGTCGTTCATGTCGGCCCAGGAATCAGCACATACTTGGTGGATGATCTCCTCCCTGGAACAAAATATGAGGTCTGCCTTAGCCTGGGGCGCCAGCCCCCACGCCAGGGCCGGTGTGTGGTCTTTGTGACGGGCCGAGACCACGGCGGGCTGGAGGGACGGGAGCGCCTCCTGCACACCACGGTGATCCTGTGCGCCGTGCTGCTTGCGGTGCCCGTGGGCGCCTATGTCTGGGCAGTCCAGGCTCCCTGCAGCTGCAGGGAGTGGGGCCCGCGCTGCTGTCCTCATCGCAGGAAAGCTCCCAGGTGCCCCCTGGCAGTCCCAGAGCACAGGGATATCTCCTACAGAGACCACACAGCTGTCTGTGAAGATGGCCTGGGGCACGGAGATGCTGAGGGGGAGGGGGGCGAGGAGAGAGATGAAGCGGGAGACAGTGGCCCGGGAGGAATGGTGTGGGCCTCCAGCCCCTAAATTAAATCTCTGTGGCAGCTCACCTTGGCTCCACCCATTTAGTCAACAAGTATTTATTGAGCAGCTACTCAGTTCCAGGCTCTGAACTTGACACAATGATCCAGGAGACACAATTCTTATCTTCACAGAACTGGTGCCAATGGACCTTTGTCCAGTTATCCATGGTGACTCGAAATGAATAAATGTTATTTTCTGAATATATAACCCTATAACATATGTTTACATGGAACATTTACATATAACACATTTCACATGTGTTATCCTCCTGCAGAAAGGTAGGAGTCTAGCCTTTGTTACAGGTGAAGAAACAGAAGCCCAGAAAGTTACAATGGCTTGACCAATGTCACCCAACTAGTAGGCAGGTGGCACCACCCAAAAGAGGTTCTCGTTCCACTGTTTCCTTTAAATGTTTGCTTTGAAGTCTCTTGTGTCTCCGGTTGTTCAGAAAGTATTATTCTTCCTTTTAACAGCAAACTCCCAACTGAGATCACATAAGTTTGATGTTCTAAAAAAGCTGCCTTTTGGGGTGATGAGAGCCTGGCGGGTGATGTGAGTCTCCATTTGTGGGTGTCTGTGTCCCTGTGAGCAGTCCTTGGTGCTCCTGAGAGCCTGGTGCCATCAGCAGTGAGGAACAGGGGACTGGCTGCAGCACGGGGCTCATGGTCCAGTGATTGATGGAAAGCAGGGTCACAGGAGCCCTATTTGGAAAGAAAAGAATTTATATAAAATCATATAACTATAATTATTATTATTGCTCTTATACTTATTACAAAGAGGAGGCTACACAGTCCTGATTCCCACCTAGTTTCATGCGATTGTGAGATTAAGGCTTATTTTTTCAGCCCTGTGTCCCTAGTATTGCAGTGCTGAGTGTGACAAATGTTTTTATATGAATAAGGGTGTAATCCGCACTCCCTTCCCCAGTTAATGTTCCAAGCTCTCCTATTAAACCCCTGAGAGGTGGTTGTTTCCTCTCACCGGGCTCACGTGGAGTAGGGGGGGTCCCCCTGAACCTCAGGGACGGCTCAGTGTCCATCCACGCAGCCCTGCTAGTGAAGGTCTTTCCCAGGATTTAAACCGACATCTGTGTCCTCACAGCTTCTCCCACTGGCCACAGGGAAACGCTCTGAAGACTCAAATGTGAGCTGACCTCCTTGTGACATCCCCAGAAATATTTTCTCCCTCCTTCCCGCCTTCCTTACCAATTCCTACTCATCCTTCCAGACCTATCTCAAGTATCACGTCCTCCAAGTAGCCCTCCTTGACTTTACATGTCTAGGAAAAAGAAATAATGAGTGGTACAGGATGTGCAATGTTTTTGTTGCTTTCAAGCCCTTTGGGGCAGAGACTGACCTTTCTTGCTGTAGCTGCTGGGTTCATCCAATACCTCGACTGTGTTGATAATCAGTGTTGGTTATGATGAATTTAAAAAAATTGAAGACAGATCTCATATTCAGACCAATTGTTACCTCACTTCTTCAAGTTCTCCTCATTTATCTTTTTTCTGAGCACCAGAAGCTTTTTTATGGAAAATTTCAGTCACACCAAAAGTAGAGAAAATCTTGTTCTTCTCTTCAGTCAGCTTCCATAATTTTTTTTTTTTTTAACATTTTCCATTCTTACTTCGTCTAGTCCTTGCTCTCAACAGGTTTTTTAAACTGTTGTATTTATGGTAAATACAAAACTTACCTGTGAATATTTTAGTTCTATCTCCAAACAGATAATGAAGTTTCAAAAAGACACGACCACAATTCCGCTGTCACACCAAAGAGCATGCATTTTTGAACTATATGTACATATATATAGTTATATATACATATGTGTACAAATAACACACACGTATATGTAATGTAGCAGAGAATTTTTTTATGAGAGATTTCCCATGATAAATTTTGAAAAAAAGTGGTCGGAGCAGGGTAAGAACGTACTTCCATTGGCCTCTGCGTACTCCTTTCATAGGATCAAAGGCTGTCTGTGGGTCTTGAGGGGGTGCAGTCATCATGAAGGGGCCTGGGGCTACCTTGAAGGCAGGAGTGGATGATTGGCCTCCACTTGGGGCAAAGAAATCTTCGTGGTGGGTGTGGACGGAGGAATAGGAGGAGGGAAAGGGCTGTGGAAGAGGAGGGTGGGTAGCAGGGAGAGTCAGGGACATGTCCTGAGCAGGGGCAGTGTTCAGCTGCATCTGTGACACGGAAATTTAGGGAGAGGGAACATAATCTAGAGAGGATTTCTGAGAATCTGAAATTTTAAGACCCTTAGACTGCCCCTTAAAAAATCCTAAAGATGCACGTTAGATCGATTAGGCAATATGATGGTAGGGGTAGTAGCACAGACTCTGGAGTCCAGTTTCCTGGGCTTAAATTTTGGTTTTGCTTCTTACTGGCTCTGTGACTCTGTTTCCCTGAGCCTTAATTTCATCATCTGTAAAATGAGGATAATAATAGTACCTACCGCATAAGGTTGTCCTGATGCTTGTACGAATTTATACATGTAAAGATCTCAGAACGATGACTGGCACATAGTAAGCCCTCAATAAGTATCACCATTTAAGGCATCCATGTCCATTTGTGTTTTCTCTGAATGTGACTCAGCAGACAGACTGGTCATTTGGAACAGCAGATCTTATTAGGATTACATATGTGTGTCTATGTAGAAATACATACATATATGTATCCATACATATAAAGACAGGGTATCTATGCTAATGTCCTTCACATTCTGTTTAATTAATGCTTAATTAATGTTCTGTTCTGTATAAATAATGTTTCAAATATGCTATAGTTTTAGATTCAGTTGTCATGCTCTTGGGAATCTGTTTAGAGCTTAGACCATGTCTTTTTAAGGTAAGTGCCTTTGGTACAGGAGACATTTGTAAGCAGGGCTACTTGCTTTTATTTTTATTTTTATTTATTTTTTTTTGTGTGGTATGCGGGCCTCCCCTTGCTGCGGCCTCTCCCGTTGCGGAGCACAGGCTCCGGACGCGCAGGCCCAGCGGCCATGGCTCACGGGCCCAGCCGCTCCGCGGCATGTGGGATCCTCCCAGACCGGGGCGCGAACCCGGTTCCCCTGCATCGGCAGGCGGACGCGCAACCACTGCGCCACCAGGGAAGCCCGGGCTACTTGCTTTTAGAATGAAGCCATTGCTAGTCCTAGGCATCTGTTATTAGCAACTTGAGAGAGGTGTTTTGTCCTTTTTTCTTTTTGCTTGTTAGAGCCTGTGTCCCTAACACCTACAGGAGGGCCTGACACAGATGATATACTCAGAAATTGTGCTATTGAAAGAATGATTGAGTAAATTATTGATTAATAAATAAACGACTGGACCTCACTCAGCCGAAGAGGTGCATTTGTACAATTTTATAATGTCACCAATATCAGCAGCCCATTGCTACAAAATAAGGTCACTTACTTTATTGATCACATTATGGTTGCTTAAGCCTTACCCCCTTCATTCTAGAAACGAAGACTTTCTATTAAAAAAAAATTTATTTATTTTATTTTTGGCTGAGTTGGGTTTTAGTTGTGGCACGCGGGCTCAGTAGCTGTGGCGCGCGGGCTTAGTTGCCCCGAGGCATGTGTCATCTTAGTTCCCTGACAAGGGATCGAACCCACATCCCCTGCATTGGAAGGCTATTCTTAACCACTGGACCACCAGGGAAGTCCCAGAAACTAAGACCTTCTGAGCACTGCCCCCTCACCCAGTTATTTCTGTGAATCTCCTAAGGGGTCCTCCCTGTGTCCACATAACAGTCAGCAGCCTTAGTCCTCACATGGCATCCTCCCCATTCTCTCTGCCTATCCTCCCATGCTCGGGGCCCTTGAAGACTGTCAGGGAAGTAGTCCTGCTTGCCAACAGATGCCAACATCCATGCTGGGTGAGCTGACCCAGGATTTTTCTCAAGCCTTCCAGTCCTCATGGTGGGGAGGGATAAATTGGGAGATTGGAATTGACATGTGCACACTACTCTATATAAAATAGATAACTAACAAGAACCTACTGTATAGCACAGGGAACTCTACTCAATACTGTGTAATGACCTATGGGAAAAGAATCTAAAAAAGAGTGGATATATGTATACGTATAACTGATTCACTTTGCTGTACAGCAGAAACGAACATGACTTTGTAAATCAACTATACTTCAATAAAAATTAATTTAAAAATTTTTTTTTTTTTTTTGTGGTATGCGGGCCTCCCTCTGCTGCGGCCTCTCCCGTTGCGGGGCACAGGCTCCGGACGCGCAGGCCCAGCGGCCATGGCTCACGGGCCCAGCCGCTCCGCGGCATGTGGGGTCCTCCCAGACCGGGGCGCGAACCCGGTTCCCCTGCATCGGCAGGCGGACGCGCAACCACTGCGCCACCAGGGAAGCCCGGGCTACTTGCTTTTAGAATGAAGCCATTGCTAGTCCTAGGCATCTGTTATTAGCAACGTGAGAGAGGTGTTTTGTCCTTTTTTCTTTTTGCTTGTTAGAGCCTGTGTCCCTAACACCTACAGGAGGGCCTGACACAGATGATATACTCAGAAATTGTGCTATTGAAAGAATGATTGAGTAAATTATTGATTAATAAATAAACGACTGGACCTCACTCAGCCGAAGAGGTGCATTTGTACAATTTTATAATGTCACCAATATCAGCAGCCCATTGCTACAAAATAAGGTCACTTACTTTATTGATCACATTATGGTTGCTTAAGCCTTACCCCCTTCATTCTAGAAACGAAGACTTTCTATTAAAAAAAAATTTATTTTATTTTTGGCTGAGTTGGGTTTTAGTTGTGGCACGCGGGCTCAGTAGCTGTGGCGCGCGGGCTTAGTTGCCCCGAGGCATGTGTCATCTTAGTTCCCTGACAAGGGATCGAACCCACATCCCCTGCATTGGAAGGCTATTCTTAACCACTGGACCACCAGGGAAGTCCCAGAAACTAAGACCTTCTGAGCACTGCCCCCTCACCCAGTTATTTCTGTGAATCTCCTAAGGGGTCCTCCCTGTGTCCACATAACAGTCAGCAGCCTTAGTCCTCACATGGCATCCTCCCCATTCTCTCTGCCTATCCTCCCATGCTCGGGGCCCTTGAAGACTGTCAGGGAAGTAGTCCTGCTTGCCAACAGATGCCAACATCCATGCTGGGTGAGCTGACCCAGGATTTTTCTCAAGCCTTCCAGTCCTCATGGTGGGGAGGGATAAATTGGGAGATTGGAATTGACATGTGCACACTACTCTATATAAAATAGATAACTAACAAGAACCTACTGTATAGCACAGGGAACTCTACTCAATACTGTGTAATGACCTATGGGAAAAGAATCTAAAAAAGAGTGGATATATGTATACGTATAACTGATTCACTTTGCTGTACAGCAGAAACGAACATGACTTTGTAAATCAACTATACTTCAATAAAAATTAATTTAAAAAAAAGCGTCCGGTCGTCAGAGAACCAGGAGACTCTGGCTCCTGCCCAACTCTTGCCAAACTTCGCCAGCTGGACTCTGGGGGACAGCTGTTCAGTACAGAGTCCCATGGGTCGTCTTAGGGGCAGTCTCATTGGTTCCTAACTCCCTGGGAGCATAGATGCTCAACCGCAATCTGTAGGGCTGCAAAGGTCATAGATGTTGTGGCGTCTGCCCCGCCCTCCCCAACTTGCCTGCTGGCCGGCTCTCCTCTTGTCTCCTATCAGAGGGTGGAAACACCCTGGAGTTAGGATGAGCTGTAGGAATCCTTTCCTCAGGGTATGATGCTCTAGCATGGGGACCGTCAGCCGTCCTCAAATGCCCTCGTGTACAACTAAGAGCAGCGCCTGTCTTCTGAGCTTGCATCCGCAGAAACAAACCTGGTAGCAGGTGCTTTGCACAGATTAGCTCTTGTCATCCTCCTAGCGGTGATTTTTTTGCATCCTGTACTGATGAGGAAAGTGAGCCCCAGGGATGCTTGGTGTCTTGTCCCAAGTCACACTTAGGTGGCAGAACCAGGATTCAGACCCAGGGCTGTCAGACTGTAAAGGGCAATGTTTGTTTGTTTGTTGTCTTGTTTTTGTTTTCTCAGCCACACCACGCAGCTTGTGGGATCTTAGTTTCCCAACCAGGGATCGAACCCGCGCCCCCTGCAGTGGAAGCACGGAGTCCTAACCACTGGACTGCCAGGGAAGTCCCGAGCACGATGTTATTTCATATAATTAGAAAGTCTGAGCTCAACCACAGGAAAAAAAGCACACACAGTTCTACAGACTTCTTGGCAATATGATGGTAGGGGTAGTAGCACAGACTCTGGAGCCCAGTTTCCTGGGCTTAAATTTTGGCTTTGCTTCTTACTGGCTTTGTGACTCTGTTTCCCTGAGTCTTAATTTCATCATCTGTAAAATGAGGATAATAATAGTACCTACCGCATAAGTTTGTCCTGATGCTTGTACAAATTTTTACATGTAAAGATCTCAGAACGATGCCTGACGCATAGTAAGCCCTACAGTCACATCTGTTGGTTGTCCATCTATCCTTGGGGCCCAGGGGTGGTAGAGCCCACCCAATCTGTTACCCCTGCCTCCCAGCTCTTTACCTTGAGGTCTAACATTGTGCCTGTCCTAGCGTGACTGGGCAGGCAGTCCCTTGGCCCACACTGTTCCCTAATGCAGTGGCACCTGGCCTGGCCTCACTCCCACCGTCCAGAGGGTCTCCTCCAGTGCCACCACATTTGCTAGTCCCTTGGCGTTAGCCATATCTTCCTCCTCTTTCTCAGTATGGCTTGTGCTGGCAACTCTGCAGTTTTGCCATGCTTCCCAGTACAAGAGTTGCTCACATGCCCAGTTTCCAAGATTGCCTCTGCTTTGGTTCAAGTTCCTGGACTTGTCCTGGAGCCCCCATTCCCCACCCCTGGGCCTTGATACTGGCCTGAGCTTCCAGCCCAGGGGCCTTCATGTCCCAGAGACAGCACTGCTTCCTGGGCTTTCATGCCTATACCAGGCCTCCCAGTTCCTGCCCTCGCTGAGCTGGGCTGGGAGATAATTAATTTTAGCTCCAGATCCCATTCCTCCCCAAGCAGCCCTGCTGAGGCTTGTCCTGCTCATCTAGGCTCTGATAAGCCACACTCAGGTAGACAAGCCCCACAAACGTGTTGCTGTTACAGATGTATGCGCGGCAATTTGGACAACATTTTGCAGGCCCCCACAGTCGGATGTGGGGGTCGGGGGGTTGATCGCACCAAAGGAGCCAGGCAGCAGGCTGAGCTTGGCTGTCAGGACAACTGGTCTCTACAAGTCAGCTTACACTGATGTGAAGCAGGCAGCCAGAGGTCAGCTTGGCTTTTGGTTAACAGATTTTATTTACCATGTACAAAAGAGGTTGACTGCATGCAAGTTGTAAGGATGCTGCATTGCCTATGGAGGGCAAACATGATCCAGCACAGCCCTGGCCTGAAACCTGTACCTGTTTGTTCAGTCTGGGCTCCTGGGTTGTTAGAGCCCAACCCTTAATACAGCTTGGGTCGTGGACTGCAGAAACCCTGGCAAGGAGCCTGCACACCGGCACATCTGAGTAACACCTTCAAACACCAACTCAAAAATCAAGAAAACCACATGTGCATGTAATCTGTTTAAATAAAATCACGGACATATTCTAGAGAGGTTATTAGTGAGTGGAGTGAAACGTAAAGAATTGTTCCGTTTCTCTCTCTGGGCACACATTTAGATTTCCTCTTGGCAGATTTCCTTAAAGTCAGACGGAACTTCTTTGCATTAATAGAGGCCTGCGTGTCGTCTCTGCTGGAGGCCGTGGTCACAAGCTGATCAGGTGCGCCCCAGCTAGAGAAACATGCTGAGGGGCCGGGAGCCCTCAAACCAGGTCCCTGCCGCCAAGCTGCTATGTGGCCTCTGGCAATCACTCCTCTAGGGAACTCATTTTCGTCATCTTGGCAAAACGGAGCCTTGGCTGGATGTGCTGCCCAGCTCTGGCCCTCTCTGGCAACGGCTGTCCTGGGCTGCACGGGGGATGTAGTTGGGGGGTGGGGGTGGGGAGGGAGGAGACATGGAAGGGAAGCTACGCCATCACCCAGCTCGGGCTGCGGTGGATCGGTGGCAGCGCCCTCACCCAGCACAGCGCCTCCTGGGGGTGCTTGGAAGAATAGCTGAGGGGCTCCCAATACTTTGTGGAAGAGCTGCACCCCAGAGAACTGGGCTGCGGAAAAATACTTTACATTTGTGCTGCTTTGCACTTGGTTAAAGCCCCTGTCGCTACTATTTGTTTTGATCCTCGCCCCAGACCCATGAATGAGGCAGACTCACTTTCTTCATTTTCCAGATGAGAAAGAGGACGAACAGGAAGTTTAAACAGCTTTCCCAAGGTTATGGCATGTAAGCAGAAGAGCTGGATAAAAATGGAATTCTCCCCAGATCTCAGCCCTGCACTGTCTCTTCAAGGACTTCAGGTGGGACAGCTCCTAAGAGGACTTGATACTTTTCTGGATATCTCCAGGGCTGTCAGCGTGGCTCCAGCTATCTCTGGGAGCAGGGCAGGCCCATGTGGGCCTAGCAGGGGCCCACAGTCTCTGCCCAGACGCCATCCTCCAACTCCCAATGGCTTTTAGGCACAGGCCCACAGTCAGCGTGAGTTTTCAGTGCATCTTTGCCCTCCCCTGCTGCATTCGGTCTCCTACAGCCTGCAAGGCTCGCTGGCCCTCAAACTTAGTCAGCACTGAACCTCCTTTTTCCTGCCCCTGCTCTTAGCTGAAGACTTCAGGATCCAGGCTCTAGTTGGCCTTGTCACATGTGGCCAGGGCCCTGCTCCTGGACTGAGAAAGCTGGGGCCCCAGCAGGACCCAAGAGACACTGTGAGGTCTGGGGTTGGTGAGTAGAAGACATAGATCTGGCTCCTCGTCAACTCCCAGCCTCTGCGGAACAGGGAGCATTGAAGCTGTGCCGAGGATCTGGGTGACGGGAAAGCATTTGCCAATTTCATCCATAACCAGAGAAATAAATTCCTTGCCCAAGGCACTGTTCAGAGCCCTGGGTAATGGGGGCTACGCCATTGTACAAAGCAGGGCTGACCCTAAGGAGCAGAGCTGGGGAGTACGGCCCAAGCAGCTGGGCAGCTGGGTTGGGAGAGAGGGACCACAGGACACGTTCTAGAAGTAAGCTTTGCTCTGCACATTCTTCTCAAACTTTTGCCTGAGCTCAGAGACCAGAGCTGACTGGACGGGTCTTCCCGCAGCCTCGTGTTTTGCCAAGGCCTTGGGCTTTGGTGACGGATGGGGTTGCTGAGGGGCGAGTGAGCCGGAGACTGTAGGCACCACCCTACAGTGGGCTGGTCCCATGCTGGGTGCCATGCTGGGTGGTGGAGGGGGAGCGGGGGCTTTGGGGGGCGGTGCACTTCCCAGGCTGTTGTTGTTGCAGTTCTCATTGGGAGGATCCTCTCTGAGCGCAAACTTGTCAGCGGCCTTGGTCCTTCTGAACTTGAGCCACTCGATGCGGACGGTGCGGGGCGCAGGGCTGGGCCGCTTGCGGAGCACACGCCGCACCGGCAGGACCTTGCTGGACTTCTTGTTGCGCCAGAAGGTGGCGGTGGAGATGAGGACGGTTATGGCCACAGTAATGGCCATGATGCCCGCCAGCACACCCACGGCCTTCATGGGGTCGTCTTTGGTCTGCATCAGGAAGGCAGCCATGGGGTTTCGGGACAGCATCTGGAAGAAAGATGCACTCGGCTGCTCCTGCCTCATCCCTGGAGGACAGAGCAGGGGCCGTAAACTCCCTTAAGCCTGATGGTTTTTTAGCTTTCTGGGGTCAGGCATCCCTTGGAGAATCCGATGAGCACTGTGGGTTTCATTGCAGAAAAAATGCACACAGAGAAAACACAATGCATGCACCTCTGCAGAAAAATGCACACAGAGAGAGCATGATGCAGGCACCTCTTCTGGATGAAGAACTCCTGCATTAGCTGCTACTGCTTTCCTTTGACTGGGGGGAGTGTGTGTCACGTTTGCCCAAGTGCATTAGGAACCTCTTAAGTGATGACTTCCTGCCAGACCCTGAGCTGAGAACTACACATAATGATTTTACTTCTGCCTTTCAACACCCATGTGAAGGAGGCATCATTAGTCCCATTTTACAGAAAGGGACTGGGGGCTTGGCAAAGTTCAAAGTCACACCATTACAGAGTGTTGAAGCTAGGATTTCGACCTGATTTCAAACCCTGTGTGTTTGATGGCACAGGTGGTCTTCGAGAGCATTGGGTGGGTGCCTTTGGAGGAAGGTGGTCTTCCTCCCTCTGGCCATGCTGCAGCGAGGCCTGAGCTGGCCCTCTGGCCCTCCCCCCGCCACCCCAGATCAGGGCTCCGTACCCACCTCAGTGTCTACGATGTCAATCTTGAGTAAGGCCGTGGTGCTGAAGGATGGGGAGCCGCGGTCCTTGGCCTGCACCTCTAGGGACCACGTGTGGTCCCCGCTGGGTGTGATGTTGTGCAGGGCATCCAGGGAGCGGATGGAGTTCTTGAGCCGGATCTCCCCCGTGTGTGTATCGATGTCGAACACGTTGGCTGGCTCTGCGTGGGTGATGGAATAGTCCACCAGGTTGTTGGGCTCCTCTGCGTCCTGGTCTGTGGCCTGTGCGCAGAGAGGGACAGACAGAGCTGGGCTTCGAGGGCGATACTTGTGTACCCTGGCTAAACCAACACATCATATAGAGCTGGCTGGGCTGAAGGGAGATGGTCCTGATCCTGTCTGAGTGACTGGAGCTAGGAGAGGAACTGAATGAGCCAGGGTGGGTCTGTGCTTGGCTCTCTATGTGTGTTGTAGCAATTCATTCTCAGAACAAGTCTAGGCAGTCCGTATCGTCAAAAACCAGAAGCCTGCAGGCTGAGGGACTTGTCTAAGGATGGAGAGGTAGAAGCAGGGGAGCTGGGACCCAGAGTCAAGTCTGTTGGGTTCCAGGGTTCATGCTTTTTCCGTATCGGGAAGGCAGTGCAGCGGGGAGAGCAGTGAAAGCAGGCAGACCAGCTGTGTGAACTCCGGCAAACCAAACATGCAACCTGCCTGAGCCTTAATTTTTTTTTATGTGTAAAGTGGCAAAAATATCTTCTTTCTCCGAGGTTACTTCTGGGTTGAGGTGGGGATGAGGGTATATAAAGTACCTTAAAAACCCTTGCTTATTTCAGGAATCCAATATATTTTAAAAGAAATTCTTATGCTACAGTGCCGCTTGCAGTTGCAGGAACAAGACTTTTAGGGGAGCTCAGCTACCTTCGAAGCCCACCTCAATTTTCACTGGGGTCCCCAACACCATTGTCTTCTCCTGGACGCTCTTTCCAAACTGGGGGTAGTGGTCATTGACATCCAGCAGCGTGACGAACACCTCGGCTAGGCTGTACCTGCCCTCCATGTCCTCCGCCTTCACATAGAAGTTGTACCTGGCAGTGTCCTCGGCGTCCAGGCTGGCCCAGGGCTGGGTGTAGATGATCCCAGAGGATGGGTGGATCAGGAAGCTGTCGGGCACAGAGAGCGCAGGCAAGGGTGTGCACAAGCACACTCACGTACACGCGTGTACACTCACAGAGGTGCACACGTGCCTGCAGTTAGGAGCCGCCTACAGGAAGGGGCGGTAATGCATCAGGCAGCTTCCCCAAGGCACCCCGCCTGCTCCTCTCCGCATCCTTGCAGTCTAACTCAGGGAAGCAGGACCACCCACCTACTTAACAGTCTATCAATGTAGAACTTAACCCGAGTCACAGCCCTTCCCTCTCCTCCCACGACCTGCCCCTTCCTAGCCCAGCACTGCTTGCCTGGCCCCCAAGGCCACGAGCCCCAGCTCCAGGCCATAATGATGTCCCTTCTTCTCTCAGACTCACCTCACCTGGTGGGTCCCCACACCTCTACCTCAGGCTCTCTACAGCTCCCCTCCATTCCTTACTCCCAGGCTCGCCTCCCCGACCCAGGTCCTGTTCTTCCCAGGTTCCTCCTGCCTTTAGCACAGATCCTCCTCCACCCTCAGCCTCCCAAATCCCTTGCCTGAGGTCCTGTCCGCGATTCTGGATCTACTCACAGGTCTGCCCCAGATCCATAGATGGAGTATTTGACTTCACCCCAGGGACCTGTGTCTGGATCGACGGCCTGGAAGAGAGAAAGCTCCCAGTAGTGGCCCCTGCCCCTTTGTCAGGGCATGTTGGCAGCTCTTGCTTTCAATGGCAAAACAAGGATTTGGGGGGTTTGCCCAGCTGGGGAGAAACTGATCTGGAGGCATGCTCTGGAGCCCTGCTCTGGAGCCCTAGTTTCGCCCCAGGAGATCTCAAGTATTGGAGGAACCAGATCTGGAAGGCCTTATATTTCTCATCATATGTCCTCATTATAGTCCTGTAAGGTGCTGTTATTCCCACTGTATAGAAGAAACTGGGGCTCAGAGAGGGCAGGTTAGCTTGCTTAAGAACACAGCCAGTGAGTGTGGGCTTCGCGATTCAAACTGGAGCCCCAGTTTGCCTGACTTCACAAGGCCCCCTTCACCCCCAGTCCCTGGGTCAGCCCCAACCCACTGTGACAGCCAACACGTTGGAGCCCCCTGGGGCATTCTCGGGGATCCTGGCAATGTAGTAGTGGGAGGTGAACTTGGGGACATTGTCATTGGTGTCCAGGAGCTGGATCACGATGTCCGCTGTGGAGCTCAACTTCTCTGGGGTGCTCACTTCGATGGCCAGGAGCTGGGGAAGGAAGGAAAAGGAGGACTTGTCTGGGTGGCAGTCGCTCTGCAGAGATCCTGCCACGTCCCATCTCAGTATCATCCCTGCCCTATCTCCCGTTTTCTCAGCTGCCAGCCAGCTATGCCTGCCCCCACCTGCAGGGGGCACCTCTAAGGCACACATCATTTCCCTCCCCACTGACCGCAATGCCC
The DNA here is from genome assembly GCF_002837175.3 of Physeter macrocephalus. NCBI lineage: Eukaryota > Metazoa > Chordata > Mammalia > Artiodactyla > Physeteridae > Physeter > Physeter macrocephalus. Next base: position 33,262,786 of record NC_041233.1, on the reverse strand, counting down.
CTTTCCTTATGGTTGCCATTTGCATTGGGACCAATTTCTTTTGCTCCGTTGATTTGTATATTCCTTTTTTTAAAACTTCCATTCAAAAAACTATTTTGCTTCATAATATACTTTAATATCTGTTAGAGCAAGTTCCTGACTCATATTCTTTTTTCCTGAATTTCCTGACTATTCAGGTTTATTTCTCCAGATAAAAACCAGTATAATTGTGTCAAGGCCCCTCTCTCCTCCCCTAAGGAAATTCTGGGTAAGACTTAATTGAGGTGGTGTGATTCTTTATTAATTGACGAGAATTTGCATTTTTAAACAGGGTGTGTCTTTATATTTCTTGCCTTCTTTATGTCCTTTTGTTAAATTTGTGCATTTTTTGTCATTTAGATGTGGCATATTTCTTGTTATGGTAATTCCTAGAAATTTTATCTATTAGTTGTTATTGTAAAAGTGATCTCTTATTCCATTATTCTCATTGCTTATTTTTTTTTTTTTTTTGTAGTACGCGGGCCTCTCACTGCTGCGGCCTCTCCCGTTGCGGGGCACAGGCTCCGGACGCGCAGGCTCAGCGGCCATGGCTCAGGGGCCCAGCCGCTCCGCGGCATGTGGGATCTTCCCAGACCGGGGCACGAATCCGTGTTCCCTGCATCGGCAGGCGGACTCTCAACCACTGCGCCACCAGGGAAGCCCCTCATTGCTATTTTTTGTACGTAGGAAAACTATTAGGTTTTGTGTATCAACTTTATAATCAATCATGTTAGCAAATTTGCTGTGTCTAACAGTTTTTTGATAATTTCTTTTAGATTTTTCTAAGCAAACAATCACATCATCTAAAATAATGATGATAATAATAATCATAATTTTTATCTCTTTCTAATGTTTGTACCTTTTGTTTCCTTTCTTTATCCAGGAATAATGTTATTCCAGGAATAGTGTTAAAGAACAGTGGTGAGAGCAGTTATTCATGTTTTGCTCCTGACTTCATAGAATGCTTTTAGAATTTCACTTTTATCGATTGACTGACTGATTGAAGTATAGTTGATTTACAATGTTGTGTAGAATTTCACTTTTAAGCATGATGCTAGCTATCGGTGTCTATGCATTTATAATCATAAATAATTAAAGCAATTTAAATAATATCAACAAAGTATTTTCTTTTTTATTAATATAAATTATATATTTATGTATAATATGCATTATTATTTGTTTATCATTTTAAATAATTACACGTACAAAGGAGTTTATTTTTCATCTTCTGCTAAAGTTTTTAACAGAATAGATGACATATGTCAAATGTGTATGAGAAAACATCTATCCTGAGGATCAAATAGTTTTCTTCTCTCAATCTATTCACATGGCACATTGTATTGGTAGTTTTTCTTTGGACACCCCTCCTTGCATTCCTGGGGATAGTCGGAGTTTAGAAGCGGGAGCTCAGTGAGGCTGTGTGAACAGCAGGAGAAGGTTCTTGTATCATGAGTCTTCTTCTCCCTTTCCACCTGCTCAAATCAGCAGGAGGGGCAGAGAAACTGAGAGGAAAGGAGTAGGGCCAGGAGGGGCAGAGTGTGACAAGGGACCCCTTAGGAATGAATCTAGGTGCTGCTGTGACCCCCCTATTCAGGGTAGTGCAAAGCATCACCTACCTTGAAGGTTAACACTTTGAACTTTTCAAAGTCAATGGTGGCTGAGTTCTCTACAATGATCGTGACTTGGGCTTCATTCAGGACCGTCTGGGGGACCACTCGGAAGATGCCCCCGGGGCCCACCAGCCGCAGGTTGAATTTGGCATTGGCTCCCTGGGCAAGGGTTTGGAGAAAGGAAACAGGGAAGATGAATGAGAATAGAAACTCATTAGAGAGTCGCGCTATGCAAGGAGCCTTCACGTGCCCTTGACCCCGGGAAGTGAGTATTATTACTTCTTTCTATAGGGGAGGTGATCAAGAATCAGAAAGGTTGAGAAGACTATGAAGACTAAGTAAGGAAACAAGCACAGAAAGCCTAGCCCTGAGCCGGGCACAGGAGGCAACAGGCCACGTTTGCAATATCTGGAGGGTCAGATGCAGAGGTGCTTTTATTTGACTGGCTTTTTCTTTTTAATTGATTGTGAATATATTTAGGCCAAGCAGCTAGTCTTTGATTATCTACCCTCCCTCCTCTCTCTCTTGGTTACCCACTCTTGCGTCATTCATTTTGTGACTCTCCAGGCCCCTGTGACATCAGCAGGAAAGGCTCATGCAGGCTCAGCTTTGGGACTTGGTCCCGTGTGGTTTGCGGGAAGACAGAGTGGAGGGCAGGACCACATACCTGGTCTGAGTCATTGACAGTGATCTTGAGGCCCCGCAGGATCTCCCCCTGGGGCGGGTGCTCATACATGGACAGCTCAAATCGGTTCTGGGGTCCACTCTCTCCATAGAATGTCGGTGGATGTTTGTTGAGGTCCACGGTCCGGATGGTGACAGGGGCCATGGCCTGGGCAGCTGGGGTCCCTGCAGAGCTGACCTCAGTCACCTGGGGTGGGGACAGGTGGCTATGGCTGTGTGGCAGGCTGATTCTAAGATGGCCCCAATGATCCCTGCCCTTATGTAATCTCCTCTTTTTCACTGTGGCCTGGCCTAGTGACCTGCTTCAAAATGATAGAATATGGCAGGGGTGATGAGATATCACTTAGTGATTAGATTAGGTCATAACTTCTATCTTCTAGCAGACTCTTTTGCTGGCTTGGATGAAGCAAACAGCTGTGTTGAAGAGGCCTGTGTTCCTAGGAACTAATGGTGATGTCTAGCTAACAGCCAGCAAGGAACAGAGGTTCTTAGTCTGACAGCCCACGAGGTACTAAATCCTGCCAATAACCACGTGAGCTTGGAAGCTAATCCTTCTCCAGTTGGGCCTTCAGATGAGAACCCAGTCCTGGCTGAAAATTTGTTGGCAGCTACGTGAGAGACCTTGAAACTGAGGACCCAGCTAAGCTGACCCTGTACTCCTGACTCACAAAAGCTGCAAGATATAAACGTGTGTTTTCTTCAGACACTAAGTTTGTGGTGATATGTTACAACAGTCATAGGAAACTAGTATAGTGCTATTACTAGTCCTGTTTTACAGATGAGGCAAGAGGGGTGAGGCAGTCACCTGGGGTCACACAGCTGGAATAGGAAGAAGGTAGATGTGTCTGATTCCTTAGGCAGTGCTCTCTCCACCTCACCGCACTGCCCTCTCCTTGCAGCCAGACGTGGGTTCAAACCCTAGCTTTACCATGCTCTGCACTTGTGTCCACTTGTCCAGGGAGAGGCTGCAGGGAGGGGAGGTGTGGCGATGCAGCAGTGGATGACTAACACAGGCTGCAAAGCCAGGACCAAGAGTCCACAAGCACCTCAGGAACGGGTGGCAAACACTATATGAGGCCCTGCAAGGGCTTCCTTCCGCTCTCCTATAAGCATGTCTGGTCTTACCTATCCTCAAATGACCCTCCCTGGCCCCTACTCCATCACACACTAGCTGCTTCCTAACTCTTCTTTGGTAGAAGCTTATGCCCTCCGCCCCCTTTCCTCCCATTCAATGCTCAGCCCGTCCCCAACTCAGATACTTCACACTGACTTCTATGCTGCAGGTGGCACTGCCCGCTCCCCCTCCCCCTCCCGAGCATGCTGTCCCCTTGGCTAAAGTGGCTCCACTTTGCAGGTTGGACTTGACCCCTGGTCTCTCCTTCCCTGGCTCCTCCCTCTTCCTCACTCTTATCCTGGGGTGCTCCCGCAGTGGCCTTCTTAGCCGGTGGCTCCTCTCTCCCCCCAGCCCTCCTCTGGGTGGCCTCATGCCCTCCCCTCCTTTCACAGCTACCTGTAGGTTGATGCTGTCTGCCCTGAAGTCCAAACCTGTACCCTCAAGTTTGGATGTTTCAACTTGAATGTCCCCGAGGCACCAGAATGCCTCATGCCCATCCTACTCAACTTGCTTCCTCACCTGTGTTCCTGATGGCATGGTACCGCCCTAGATTCATCCCTCCCTCTCCTTTCCCCCACCCTTCACGGCCCCGTTCTGAGGAGTCTGTCTCCTTCACAGTTGGTCGTTTGTCCATTTTCACCGTTCCTCCTCCGCTCATCGCCACGGCCCCTCGGCATCTGTCACCTGGGCTGATGGCTTTGCTTCCTTACCTCTCATCCACTTCCCTCCAAATGCAAGTTGGGACCAGTGCTCTCAAACACCAGGCTGAGACTGGTGCCAGAATCACGTGGGAGCTCAAAACACGCAGAATCCTGGGTTTCCCCCATCCTCAGGAGTGTGTCCTGGAAATCTTTTTTTTCCAAGCTCTCTGATTTTGGGAATCCCACTGGTCTAGTGAGCAGCCAGAGTGAGCTTTTAACAGGACTCTAATTCTGCTCAAACCTTTCTATGGCTCTTCCCTGCTCTTGGGCAGGACTAGCTATGTAGTTCGCAGGCCCAGTGAAAAATGAAAATAGGGGGCCCCTTGTTAAAAAATTGTTAAGAATTTCAAGACAGCAAGAGCAGAGCATTAAGCCCAGCATGGGACCCATCTAACTGTGGTTCCTGTGTCATCTCACAGGTTGCATGGCCGAAAAGCCGGCCCTGTTGCAGGGAAAACCCATGCCTCGTATTCGAGGGCCCTTCCTCCTCCGGCACCACCCGGGGTCCAACCGTTTCTCCTTTACGTGCTGCCTGTGGACTCTTGGCTCCAGTCCCACCTGACTCCTCATTGCCCCCCTGCTACATCATGTGCTCTCACCTCCAGCCTCGGCTCACTGGGCTTCCCTAGCTTTGCAATGCCTCCGCCTGCCCCACCCGAACGGGTGCTCCCCAACACCAGTCTCCACTTGCTGGGTCCTACCCATGTTCATGGCATCGCTGCTTCCATCCTTCCTTCTCCTGCCTCATCACAGCTCCCCTCGCCAGCTACTACCTCTTGTAGGTGCTCCTTGAAGCAACATCTAGATCCTTCCTCCCTAGATCCTGCGAGCCCTTGCGGGGTAAGGGGGCAGCCCAGGTCTCATCACCTTTGGAACCTTCCAGGGCCGAAGGGTGGGGAAGGCCAAGCTCGTGGGAGGGTACCTGTACATGCAGCTCATACACCTCTCTCCGGAGCTGGGCAGGGCTCTGGGTGATGGAGATAGCTCCAGACGTCTCATTAATTTCAAAGGCTCCATCACCGCCTGTCACAGAAGAGAGATGTACCCTGCAGTTCTGAACAAGGCCACACGGTGGCGCAGGGTGCCGTACGTTCCTCAGACGTTATCTCATTCAAGTCTCCCCTATTATCATCTGTGTCTTGCCAATAAGGAAACTGAGTCTCAGAGGGGCTAAGTAACTTATCTAAGGTTACACAGCGAGTGCAGAACTGGGACTCAAACTCACTACTTTCTGGCTCCCAGGTCCTCCAGTATTTTGCTTCTTGCGTGTGTGTGTGTGTGTGTGTGTGTGTGTGTGATAAAAAGAGAAAGGAGAAATAAAGAGGTGTAGAGGAAGGGAGATGGGGGGTGGAGAGAAGGAGAGAAAATAATGGAGGGAAGAAAGAAAAAGACTGGAGGAGGAGGAGTAGAGGGAGATGCAAGAAGACAGGACAGGAGATGGTGTGGTGTGGGCACTTGGTAGGTGTTTGAAGGATTGCAGCGGTGGAGGGGAGGGAAGGCAGTCAGAGGTCTGCATGCCTGGGGAGAGATGCCTGTGTGTGATAGTCGGCACATCTGCATGTGTGTGAGCTTCTGGAAGGGGAGTGTGTACCAGGCATGTCCCAGGAAGAGGGTCAGAGGAGGTGATGGTGTCTTGAGTGAGAGCATAGAGCTGTGTGCATGTCTGGGACCAGGTACGAGGTGTGGTGGTCCCCTGGAGGGGACCAGCTACTGAGGGCTGAAGAGCCCTCCCCAGGGCTGGCTTCTTCTGCTCAGTTGCTGCCCAGTTGTGGAAAGAGCCAGCAGACTTAGGTTCAAACCCAATGGGAACTTGGGATAATTTAGCTTCTCTGAGCCTCAGTTTTCTCACCCATGTACAGGGCTAGTACTAGGGACATGCAAAATCATCATTGCATTTAATTCACTGAATTCAACTCTATGCTCTAGGCCAAAACATTTAAAAGAATGAGAAAAACACATGGCAATTTAAAGAGTATAAGAAATCTTGCCACCCCTTCCGATTAACGAGGTATGCCCAGGAGCATGAATGGGAACATGAATTGGCACCACCTGTGCCCCTCTCAGTATCCACCCCCCCCCCAGCCCCTCCCTGCCCAATGCATCTCTCCCTGTTGCTGGACATAATGAGAAGCAGGGACCAGAGCAGACGCCCGAGGAGATGTGCCGCCTCCTGCAGGGACCCAGCCACTCTTCTCCATGCATCTTGTGCTTCTGGCCTATAGATGAGGAAACTGGGACCCGGAGAGGTTGGATCTCACTCTGGTTACCCAGCGAGTTGTAGCTGCAGCCCAGCAATGAGCCCCAGACTCACCGTTCACGAGGCTGTAGAGAACACGGTTGGGTTTGCCGCGATCTCCATCCATGGCGACGACCGTCAGGACCTCTGAGCCCTTGGGGGGAACAGGAGCAGCTGCCTGAGGCCGATGGGGGATGCTGGGGCTCTCCCTTCCCCAGACGCTGCCCCACAGTGGGGAGGTGAGGGGAGGTGCCGCCCCACTCAAGAGCCAGGCCTCTGCGTGACCCTACCCTCGCTCTACCTGGAGCTCGTGGCCCCCTGGCCTTCCAGGGCTGGAGGGAGCGCCTGAGCCCCACTGCTTGCCCCCCACGTGGCTTGGCACATGGGCTGCCCCGCTGGGCACAAGGAGCTCCTGCATGGCCACGTCCTCACACCTCTTATGCTGCCTCTTTCCCCATACACCACTCTCAGGCCTTGCCTCTACTGCCCTCCCTCCAGCCTCACCCCTGTTGCCTCATCCATCTTTGGCCTTCAGAGGTGCCTGAAAGGAGAGGTGGGAGAGGGCCCAGGCAGAGGGGCTCCAATGCAAAGTCCAGGAACTAGGATTTTATCCTGTGGCCCCGGGGGGCCGTTCGAAGGCTTTGGCGAAGTTGTCCGACCTGACAAGCCCTGCTCTATCCTGGCCTGCCGCCCCCTCCTGGTCTCCCTACTCAGGGCCGTCTCCCCAGAGGCCTATCCATCCTCATGGCAGCTTCCCGACTGTCCTCTCCCCCAGCCCCGGCACCTCCTTTCCCCTTAGCTCCTCAGCAGGACCGTCTGGGCCTCGCCCTGCTCTGACCTGCGGCCCCCATGGGAGCAGCCCGTCCTTTCTCTCTCCCTCACTCTGTGCCCTTCTGCACCACTCGGCTGCCAGCATCCGAAAAGGTGATGTCTTAGCTTGGGCCCAGCACATGAGTGCTGCTCAGTAAGCGTTTTCATTGTTGTATAAAGTTGGGAATAATCAGAATCCGGGGAAGTGAACATTGAGAATGCAATTCCATTCCACGGAGAGTTCTTGAGCCGTGGCCACGGGAGGTCTGGCTGGCGGGGGGGGGCATATAAACACACGGGCTCACCCCCAAGGAGGGGCGTGCCCGTGGAGGGGCGAGCCGGGCGTAGGAGCAGACATAAACCAAAGATGTCCGCGAAAGCAGTGCCTGGGCTGAGCCGAGAAGGGCAGGAGGCGTTAGGCCCATGGGCACGTGTCAGGCAGAAGGAAAAGGGTGCAGTGGTGAGAGGCCTGGGCTGAGTAGCGGATGGTGCGGGCTCCCGGGTGCGGGGGAGGCCGGCCCCTGGATGCCAGGCCCAGGACTGCAACCTGAGAGGCCAAAACACAAAACACGGGGGTGGGCGGGGAGGAGGGACGGAGACTGCGCTGAAGCGGGAGGAAGCCGAGACCAGCCTTCCAGCGGGGCCCACGTGTGATGTCTGACAAACTGTGGGAGAACTACCGACTTGAGGGGCCCCAGGTTACAGGCTTGGAGGGAGGGAAGTGAAAGGCACCTCACCTCCTGTACGAGGTGGAGAAAAGGGCCACCTGAACCAAATCATCAGCTCTCTTCCTAGCCTCTCTTCTCAGTCCTTTTGAAGGGCTGACATGTGCAGCCGGGCTGGCATAAGCTTGAGTGAGTGAAGAAACGCCTGGCATAGCCTGGGCACCCGGTAGGTGCTCCAGACGCAAGCCGCCGCTGCTTCCCGGGCCCACTTCCCCATGCAAAACAACCCGTTTGTGGCCTGAGTGAGGGTCCAGAGCCGGCCTCCACGTGAGCTGAGGCGCGCGAGCCCGGGGCGAGCCCGGCCATCCAGCAGGGGGATCCTCGGGCAGCGCGAAGGACAGGGCAGCAGGTGTCCGGAGGTGACACTGGGCTGAGGGGCGCAGCCACCCACCGGAAGGGTGTCCTCGTACACATAGCCGTAGTAGGGCGTGCCCACGAAGACAGGGGCCATGTCCTGCACATCCTCCACACTGACTGTGACCGTGGTGGTGGCCGAGAGCACCACGCTGGCCCCTCGCAGCCTCCCTCCGCCATCCTGCGGAAGGGTCGGAGAGGGAAGAGAGGTTGGGCTCTGGAGTTGAGCACACTCCCACGGAATCCGGCTCCTGTCACTTACTGGCTGCCCTCCCTGATTTCTGTTTGCTTCTGTGTCACCTGGAGATAATTTTGCCCTCATACGGGTGTTAGGAAAATTAAATGAGATGATGCCTGAAGGTCTTCGATCAGTGCCTGGTATGCAGTAGGTGCTCATAGGCATTCCTTGGGAAAGAGGGTTAGGTTTCTCTCCAGGGAAAGAAATCATGTCTGATCAGTAGCAGAGGAGGAGGGGGTCAGAGCCAAATCCCCTCGCCCAGCCAGGAGGCAAGCCTCAGACACTCCTGAGGACCTGCAAAAAGCATGATGTGGACCCGCACCTGAGCGTATATAATGGAGCTGTGCGCCCACCAAGCCAGCCCTCATGGAGTGACTGGCAGGCAGGGCCGGCACGAGCCTCCTGGTGCAGACTGAGGGGGATGCCCTGTAGCCAATACGTGACCAGCAGGGGCCTTTCTGGAAAAGAAAATGGGGGGCTTAGAGGGATGGCTGGGGTTTCCTGCCCTCAGGAAAGAGCAGCCGCTTTGGCTGAGCACCTGCTGAGTTGCAGATCCCATGTCACAGGCTTTAGAAGTACGAGGAATTTAGTTAAGTCTCGGGGTGGGCAGATGAGAACACTGAGGCTCAGATTGGGTAACTGGTCACACAGAGAGGAAGAGGAGGGTGAGCAAGCCCGGGCAGAGAAACGGAGGTGCCCAGAGGCCAGGTTGTGTGGATGTGAGGGCCATGAGTCTCCAGGCACGGCCACCTGGGCCTACAGAGGAGAGCCAGGCCTGCCAGTCCTGAGGGGGCGTACGCCCTCTCCCAGGAGGGAATATGCCCTCTCCGGCTCAGAAACACCAGCCTCCCTGGAGAATATGTCCATGTCTGGGCAGGCTCCACGCAGTAGAGATTCCGAGCAGCTACACGCCCCCCTCCCCTACCCCATCGCACCTTCTGCCCCGAACTGCCCCCCAACTGTAGAACCTAGCTGCTCCAATCCAAGGGCAGCTTCCCCTGACGGAGGCTGAGGAGAGTCCAGATGCTGACTTTTCCTCGCTCTCTATTACCTTGGCAACCACAGCAATGAAGTGGGCCCGGGCCCTCTCGTAGTCTAGGGTGGCCCCAGCCTGGAGGCGCAGTACACCACTGTGGCGGTCCACAGAAAACTTGGTGGAGTGTGGATTCTGTAAGAGCGAGGGGCAGGCTGGGCCTTGGGGAGGGACCCAGGTGGCCCCAGGATCGCCTGCTCTGCTTCCTGAAAGGGGGTCTTCACCGTCCTTCCTTCATCACACGAACTCTGGTCTCAGGGCTGAGGTGCAAACTTCAGAGCACTCAGTCTTCCCGGACCCCAGGGCCCCGCTTCCTAGGGCTCTGGGCTTCCCCTCCCTCTCCCTCAGTCCAACAAAGACGTTCCCTTCCAGCAGGGCCTCAGCTCTTTTCGCGGCTCAGCTAGAAAACAACGGGGCCCAGCTCAGGGCTAAGCTCTGGCCTGGAGTTTCCAGCAGGCAGAAATGTCAGCAGAGTGCTCTACCCTAGAGGAGGTGAGGGCTGAAAGCCATAGTGACAGAGAGAACCTTCAGGACCTTCCAGACCCCCCATTAGGTGACTGTGGGCCAGTCAGCAGCATCTGGGTAGGGAGTTGGGGAGGTCAGGTGGGGACAGGAGACAATCCTCAATCTGAAGAGGCGTCACTGTGTGTCAGGAGCTGTTGGTGGAGCTTGACACGTTTTTAATCCTCACAACTATCCAAGAGGGTGCGCTTTCAACTTGCCCATTTTACGCATGAGGAAACGGGGCTGGCAAAGTCATACAGTGATCGAAGCCCCATGCGTGGGAAGTGGTGGAATCTTTCCAGAACCTGTGGAGCCCAGGGGCTTTCTCCAGAACCTGTGTCTCTAGCCACTGAGCTATATACTGACTTGAAAATGGCGAGAGCAAGTGATTAACTGTGGAGAGCAGAGAAGATGCTGCGGAAACAGCAGCCATGGGCAGGAGGGCAGTGGGTTCCGGAGGAGTCCAGGGAGAGGCAGGAGGTGTGGGGAGGGGTCTCCGCCTTCGACAGGGTGGGATGGATGGACAAGGGTAGGGTGGGGGTGTCACAGCTCTGCTCATCCTGAGATCTGCCCCTTCTGCCTTTTTTCCTATTGACAATTCTAGGCTCAGACACGTTTCTTTTACTTTGTGTACGTGCAAAGTGCCCAGGCCATCTTCTGGGGGAGGGGTTGGTGGGGGGAGAGCTGAGGGTCCTGAGATCTGGGGAGAGGGAGGCAGGTCCACTCAGAGGGAGCCAGGATGGGCCAGTCAGGGGAAGATAGCTTCCTCTCAGGCCAGTCTTAGGACCCCACCTATTCATCCCACGCCAGCATTTACTGAGACCTCTTTGGGTGGGATGCACCATCTCTGACAATCTTCAGGAATAGTTGAGGCACTGACCTAAGGGCTTTAGTGATGGAGATGGGGGCTGTCCAGGTGTCCCCGCTAGCCCAGGCCTCTGGTTATTTCCTGTGTCTCCCACCTTACCTTCAGGAAGTAGGTGACACTCCCTCCAGAACCTGTGTCCCTGTCCACTGCACGGACCTTGGCGATACTGCTCCCGGCAGGTGTGTCCTGAGGGGTCACAGCCACAGAAGGTCAGTCCCAGGGGCAGTGACAGATGCTCAGGGAACTGGGGTCTGGGGGCATGGAAAGGTGGAGTCAGGGGAGTGAGGTGAAAGGTGGTGATTGACCCAGGGAGCATCCAATAGGAGGAGGGGCCTTGATGGAGGAGACACACTGGAGTCAGAGTGGGGTCAGGAAAGGGCAGAGGAAGGGAGGAACAAACAGACATCCTCCCCCTGAGAACAGCTCCAAATAGACAAAGGCTTTAAATATGAAATGACTGTAAACAGTTAACAAACACAGACATATTCAGTATCACCAGGGATCACACACATGCAGTTTAGAGCCAGCGCAAATATCTTTCTCCTACTGAATTAGCAGACATTTAAAACTCCCAGAATTGCCAGCGTCGGCCAGGAACCAGGAGACAAACCCTTTCTCACATCCTAGGGGAAAGGCAAACAGATGCCATTCTGGAAAATCAATTTGGTAACACCTCACAGGCACCCATGCTTTGACCCAGCAATTTCAAATCATTCCAATTAGAGAAAGGAACTTTTATTTTATTTTTTATTTTTTGTTGTTGTTGTTTTGTTTTTTGCGGTACGCGGGCCTCTCACTGTTGTGACCTCTCCCGTTGCGGAGCACAGGCTCTGGACGCGCAGGCTCAGCAGCCATGGCTCACGGGCACAGCCGCTCTGCTGCATGTGGGATCTTCCCGGACGGGGGCACGAACCCGCGCTCCCTGCATCGGCAGGTGGACTCTCAACCACTGCGCCACCAGGGAAGCCCAGAGAAAGGAACTTTTATGCTCAGAGTTTGTTGTTTGATGTTTCTTATGATGGCAAAAATTTAAAGTATCTTTAATATCCAAACATAAAGGAACAGTTCAGTAAATGCTGGAATATGCACTCAAGGAAAGCTATTAAAATCTTAGTTATGGCAACTTTACAATTACTGAGGAAAATTCTTATGTTATAAATTCAGTGAAAAATAGAATACGAAAACATGTTTAGTATAGTCACAACTATGTGAAACAAAGAGAAAGCAAGAACCTATGATCATGAAAATGATGAGGAGGAAATATCCCCAAATTTAACAATGTTCTCTCAAGCTGGAGGGATTAAGGGTGGTTTCTGAAACTCTTTTTTTCCCTACATTTCTGTATAATTCACATTTTCACAGTAAGAGTACATTATAGGGAATTCCCTGATGGTCCAGTGGTTAGGACTCGGCATTTTCACTGCAGGGGGCGAGGGTGCCCCCCCCAAAAAAGAAAGTGCTTTATAATTCTAATGGAAAATGGTCAATGAACATTCCTTTGGAATAAAAATGTGAGGGGCTGGCAACTGAGGTGACAGGAGGACACAGAGGAGAGGGGTCTCCAGAGGGTAGTGAGTGACGGAGGAGAGGGCTCTTCACTCCAATGTCCGGTCCCCTTGGCCAGGTCACAGGGCAGCCCAGAGGCCTGGGGCAGGAGTGCATCGACCCTGCGTGGTGGCCCCTTGCTCACCTCGGGAACCTGGACAATGTAGGGCTCCTGGATGAACCTGGGTGCCTCGTCATTGGCATCAGTCACCAGGATAGTGACTTTTTCCGCCACCTGAGAAGGGGCAAAGGGGACAGGTGTTGGAGCATTGAGACCTTCTGGGTGATAAAGGGACAATGGCCTCTAACACCCTAGGTGTAAGTCTCTGTCCCCTCCTTCCCCCTCCCTTCCCATCCATCCCTCCTTCCTTCCCTCTTTTATTCATTCATGCAGCACATACTGTTAAGGAACTACTTGGTGCCAAGCACTGTGTTCCATGCTGGAGACAGAAGACACAGGCTGATGGTGTGAATTTTGCAGGGTGGAGTGGTGGGCAAAGAGCAACATAGAAAAGAACAGTCGTGATATCATTCAGGGCGACAACCACAACAGGCTGGGCGCTGAGGGCTGGGGCCTGCACCACATGACTCTGGGGGCACCGTGCGCCCCAGCCTAGGCAAAGGCACCAGTTTAGGTGGCTACATCCAGAGGCCCAGAGAAGAGGCATCAGACCCAGCCTGCGGTGGATGACGGCAGGGAGGCCTCACAGAGGTGTGAGAAGTAAGGTCTGCAGCACTTTGTCAGGTGAGAGGGAAAGAGGAGGAAGGTGTGTCAGGAAGAAGCAGCAACACGGGCAAAGGCAGAGTGAAACACACACATGGGTTCAGAGCGCATAAGCAGATTTAGGGCTACACGGCTGGTAGGGTGAATGTGGGAGAGAAGGCGGGTGAGTCTGATGGTGCTCTGAATAGCAGTCTGAAGCTTGGAGTCCACCCAGAGGGCAGTGGGGGCCAGCTGCTAGCGCTTTCTGAGCTGGGATCTGTGGCCAGGTCTGTGCTGCACAGTGATGGCTCCAGATGTGGATTGAGGTCGGGGAGCCTTGGAGGGAGGGGAGCCCCCAGGATTATCCGGGAAGCAGTGATGAGGGCTGGGCGAAAGTGGCAGCTGTGGGGAAGGAGGGGAGGGAGGAGGGGTCGGGTGCCCAGGTGTTCAGCTTGGGTGATGGGGCAGAGCCAAGAGCCAGGTGGGAGGAGATGGATGGGCAAGCAGGTTTGAGGAGATACTGCTTGAGGAACGTGGGTGTGCTCTGTCAGAAGTGCAGCTGACAGGTCTTGCTTTCTTCCCTCTCTCTCCCTTCCTTCCCCTCTCTCCCCCTTCCTTCCCCTCTCTCCTATGAGCATGTTGGGGCAGATCTTGCGGGACCTCAGCTTGGGTTTGCTGAGAGCCCTGCCCTGCGTGCTGCCAGGGGCTGGCTGGAGTGTGTACTCACCAGATTCAGGCCGTCGGAAATGCTGATAATGGCTTCAATCTCATCCTCCCTCTGTGAAGCACAAGGACAAAGTGTCCAGGAGTCAGGCACCACAGGGACCCCTGGAGGCTGGGTGCATCAGAGGAGGCCTGGGCATTTCAAGGGAGCCCTGGAGCAGGGCGGAGTGGCTGAAAGCTGCCTCTGGCCATGCTTGAGACCTTATTTTGGGGCTTGGCCCATCAGAGGTTCTCATAAACCCAGAGGGTTGAGGTGCCAACCGAAAATGCACCCCTGTTAGAATGAGGAGAGATGCTAACTAGTGTGCTGGAGGACCCAGGAAGAGGTTTTTAATCCATTTAAAAATTTTCCTCTTTTTGCCCCTTATCTCTCCCTCGACTCTCCATATTCTACAGTTTCTCAGAGGTCCAGGTCTGTGGTGTCTCAAGCTCTCCCCTTGACATGGTGGGTGTCGAGGTCCTCAGGTCCCACAGGGTGACAGGGAGGGGAGAACAGTTGCACCTCCTCTGCTGTGTCCCCACAGCTGTCTCTGGGACCCACCCTTTCCTTTCTCTGCACTGGTGGAGTCTGCCATTGGATCAGAGCTGGCAGCACCCCACGGCTGAGGTCCAGGTACCTGGTCCACCAGTCTGGTGTGGGATCTCCCAAGGGAAACATAGCCCATGCCCTGTCACCTGCAGGTTCAGAGGGCACAGAGGGGAGGAGTTTTACCAAACTCAGACCCGCTTTCTAAGCCAGTCTTTCCAGCCCTGATCTGCTGGCTGAGTTTTCTGTGATTTATGGGAGCTCTCCAAGGATGCTCTCTAGGGCACCTTCCCGCCCACAGAGGTCTGTCTGCATGCCTGGCAGGCAATGTTCCTCGCAGGTCCCCATACCTCTCTGTCCAGCTCTTCAATCAGGGTTATGTTTCCAAAATTGGGGTCAACCGAAAAGACGCTTCTAGCGCTGGGGTCAAAGCTGATGTGGTAGGAGACAGGGTCTCCCTCAGGGTCTGTTCCATTCAGGGTGTACACATGAGAGCCTGGAAAGAGACAGTTGAGCACTCACTGCGGACCCGTCCCAGCTGGCTGCTTCCTACTCTTTTTCTTTATTCTTCACGACTATCAGTTAGCTGTTAGTGTCTGTCACTTTACAGATTGTAATCTAGAATACAGATTACAGAGGGCTTCAGGGCTGCTGGGTCTAACTCTAGGGTCTCTGCCTCGAAATGACTCCTGTCCCAGGAACCAAGACTGGGGATGGGGGATGAGGGAAAAGGGAGGATCCTTAAGGTGGAGGGGTGACCCACGTGCAGCACTGTTCCCCATGCTTGGATTATTCAGGGAATTCTGAGCAGGTGCTTCTTTTACACTGCAGTGGTCCTTTTACTCAGGGTTCCCAGACCAGGTGATGGAGAGGAAGTGTGAGTCTCCCTCCGTCTCCTGCCCCTCCTCTCCCTGCAGATCCCACTGAGTTCATTGTTCTAGGGCCGTTTTAAAGCCTAGAGCCCTGGGGCTCTGGGACGTTAGTACTTTGCTCAAGGTCACGAAGTGGGTAAAGGCTCCAGTGCTGAGGACTCCGCCTGCCCCTGGGACCGGCCCTGTCTCCGGGCTCAGTGGCTGGGTCTCCAGGACTGGCCCAGCTTAGGTGTCCACGGCCGGGCGCCGTGCCCTCCTTTCCTGCAACTGCCCTGGGGAATTCAGAGCGCAAACAGGGTGTCCCGGGAGTCACGGGTTCGGTCTCTACGTCCAGCGGAACGTGGGCCGCCCCTCCGGGAGACCTATGCGGGGCAGACGCCAGGCGTACTCACCCACAGGAGTGTCCTCCGGGAGGCTGAAGAGGGCCATGTTTCCGTTGGTGCTGCCCACCCCGTTGTCGAAAAAGTAGGGGGCGAAGTTGGCCTGGGCTAGGAAGAGAACACAGAACAGAGGACACCCGGACACGCGCAGGGACAGCCTCCGCACCGGCGTGGTCGCGCGTCTGGCCCACCCGCGGGCAGGCGAGTGCTCCCCTGCCAGAGCCCAGCGCGCCCACCGGGGCCCTCGGCCACCTCCTCCCGAGGGCTCCGGCTTGGCTCGGCTTGTCCGGGACACGCACCATCTGGGCGTTTGGAACTCAGGCAGCGGCCAGTCTCAGCCCCATCAATGGGCAGACTAGGAAACCTGGCCCAGAGAGGGGCAGTGCCCTGGCCAAGGTCACACGGGGAGTGGGAACACCCTCCCACTGCCCTCGGGGCAGGTGCCAAACCTCCGACTCTGCTTCTGAAGAAGCGGAGAGCAGCGAGAATCCCCCCTCCCCAGTCCCTGTCCCCGTCCCCCATCCCGAGCCCCGCTCTGCAAGTGAACGGTCCAGAACTGTCCCTGGGTCCAGCCGGCTGGCGCCGGCACCCACGCCTCGTCCCTACCGGGGCCCGCGGGGCCTGCGGCCACTCACCCAGGCGGAGGAACAGCAGCCCCAGGGCCAGGACGGCCCGCAGGCCGCGCCCCATGTCTCCGCGGGCGGGTCTTGTTGCTCCCCGCAGCCGAGGCCGGGCGCCGGAGCACGGAGCATGCCCTGGGCCCGCGACGAGTGCAGAGCCGGGGGGCGGGGTGCGGGGGACGGCGGGAGGCGGGCGTGGGGCGGGAGCGCTGAATGGTGCGGAGGGCGCTAAGCGGATGACACGGCTCGGATCGGCGCCGCTGGAGCGCTCCCGCCCGCAGCGGAACGAGACCAATTAGTGGGTGCAGAGCTGAGGAGACCCGCTCCCAGCAGCGGGCGGGGATGGGGGGCGGGAGGGCATTCCTCTGTGCTACCGCGACCTCTGCCCCCAGGTCTGGAGCGCAGGAGCCAAGGGGACCCCAGGGCCGCAGGGCACTGGAAAACTGGGACTTTTTCCAGGTCTGCAAATCCTGGTAGGGCTGGACTCCACTGGAGTTTTCCCTTCTTATGAACTTCCTCTGTGACTGTCAGGGAGTTTGCCACTCTCTTTGAGCCTGACTGTAAAACAGCGGCAGGGAAAGGGCCCAACCTCAGCGCAAAATGATCCCTCTCACTAATCTCTAGGAGAAATGAGGGCGGGGCAGAAAGGGGGTGGGTGGGCTCTGGGAAGGGCATGGCCTTAAAAATCCAAATGGATTCCAGGGATGTGTTCCTGAAGGCTTTGGGGGTGAGATTTGCTGTTGGGAAAGGGGCAGATGGTGGAGGGATTATCAGGACCACCTCTCTGAGACCTCAGCCCCTGCCGCCTAGGCCAGGCTAGCTCTCCCAGAGGGTCCGATTACTAGTCTGGTCACTAGTGGGGGTCCACGTGTGTGGTGGGCAGCAGAGAGGGCCTTCAAGTCTCTAGTAAGGTGGAAGGCAGAGATTGCCAGGCAGCAGGCTAGTCTCCCTCCCCATCTGCAGTGCCCAGTCGTGACCATGGAGAAGCAGCTGACCCACGCAAGCCTTGCAAGGAAGGGCGAACTGTTTGAAAGCAGATTCAAGCCCCATCATGGGACAGACTTGCTAACAGAGCTGGCCAACACAGGTACGGACTGTCCCAGGAGGGGTGAGCTTCTCATCCCTGGAAGACGTTTAGGCAACAAGCAAGGCGCTGCTATGGGGGCCCTGGGTGCTGACAGCTGGGAGAAATACTTAAGCTCAGGAGCCTTCCTGGTTGCTGATAAGTTTCCCTGGGCTGGACCTTCACTTTCTTGCTTAGACACCAGCATCTGGTTGAAGAAGCATCCTGTTCTCCTTATATTCACAGGGTGTACAGGGCGGACACTTCAGGCCCGAGCTTGGTCACTCTCAAGGATACCCTTGGGCGGGTGTGGCCACAGACAGAGAAGACCCCTTTGTGTGCTCCCCAGAGAGGCTGGGGTCCCAACATTTCCTTCCCAAGGGCGTTCACAGGAGTAGAGCATCCCCCATCCCCCGGGCCAGTCCCCCTCCATCTACTGTTAGCAAGAGTTAAGGATTCAGGCCAAGGAGAAGATGAATGAGCAGTCCCAGAGTGCTTGGCACTTTTCAGGCCCAATTAACCGAAACCCTTCATGTTGAATCCCCTCGGGCTTGGCCCTTTCACTGAAAAGGTGCACTTTATTTATTTTTTGAAAAGGTATAACAGTTATTTTTATTTTTATTTTATTTATTGAAGTATAGTAGATGTACAATATTACATAAGTTACAGGTGTACTAGTGATTCAAAATGTTTAGAGGTTATACTCCATTTATAGTTATTATAAAATATTAGCTACTTTCCCTATCTTGTACAATATATACTTTTTTTTTTTTTTTTTTTTTTTTTTTGCTGTACGCGGGCCTCTCCCTGTTGTGGCCTCTCCCGTTGTGGAGCACAGGCTCCGGACGCGCAGACTCAGTGGCCATGGCTCACGGGCCCAGCCGCTCCGCGGCATGTGGGATCTTCCCAGACTGGGGCGCGAACCCGTGTCCCCTGCATCGGCAGGTGGACTCTCAACCACTGCGCCACCAGGGAAGCCCGTTTGTAGCTTATTTTATACCTAATAGTTCGTACCTCTTAATTCCCTACCCCTACATTGCCCCTCTCCTCTCCCCTTTCCCCACTGGTAACCACTAGTTTGTTCTCCGTATCTGTGAGTCTGCTGGAAAGATGCACTTTAACTTGCACAGACATTCCTGCATCTTTCGTGTTACAAAATGCTGGGACAAAGGCAGGGCAAGCATTCCCTATGTTCTACACAGAGATGAGGAGACTGCGGCTCTCTGTAGATCACCCAGTGAGCTGGAGGCACAGACAGGGTTTCCTGGGGCAAGTGTCAATGTGCTGAGAAAAGCCAGCTCTCCTTGTGTCCCATCTGCCCATCTCCTCACCAGTGGTTGTGGTGCTTTTGACTTCTTTCTCCTCAGTTCACTCAGTCAACAGACTTGTACTGGAGAGGGATAGAGAAGGATCACCCCACATGCCGTGTGTGTGTGTGTGTGTGTGTGTGTGTGTGTGTGTGTGTGTGTGGTGTGATTGTCCCTGCTTTCGAAAGGAAGAAGTTAAAGCACAGAAAGGGTAAGTCACTTGCCCAGACTCACACAGCCAGTGAGGGAAAGAGTCTGGATTCACACCCAGTTTGGCCTGGCTGTAAAAATAGTTGAAACTCTTTCCATGGCAGAGGAAGATGACTGTGAAGCTCCTGAAGCTTCAGCTCCTGAGCCCTTTGCTCACACGTCCTTCCAGAGCCCTAATTTTGTATTTGTAGTTTATATTCTTCTGTCCCTCGTCAATTGTACAGGTTCAGATCTGCTATAGTGACTAGCGGCCTGGTTTGCCTGGGACTGAGGGGATTTCCAGGGATACAGGACTTTCAATGCTAAAACCATTAAAGTTTGACTTAAACGGGAATGAGTTAGTCACTCTAGACAGGCCCCTGTCCTCAAACAAAGCATCTGAGAACGTAGGAAAACAGCAGCTCTTTATGGAGGTTCTCACCTTGGACCCTGATCTTGACCTTGTGGTGCTGAGGGTCTGGAAACTGCCTGGAGGGCTCCGTTTCTCATAGCTGGGAAGGAAAGTCCCACCTGCCATGAGACATGGGGCTTGGCCCTCACTCAAAGACCCTGGGCAGTCTGGAGCACACCTGTCTCCTTATCCTCCACATGCCCATTACCCCTGCTTGGTGACAAGCTCCCTCTCCCCTGGGCCTCCTCCCCATGGCCCCTGCTGTGAAATACCACATCGGGTCATCTCTAGGTCAGGTTCCGTCAGCTCTTCCTCGGGTAGATGTAAAACAGCTGGTCCCGCTGTTAGTAAGTGGGAATTCGAGTGCCAGCTGCCAGACTGGACATGCATGTGTGTTCTAGCCTCACCTGCCAGCATGTCACCCCAGGCTCTTGTGACCTCTTTGATCATGTCTGATCTGAGTGTGCTAACCCGCGGTGCCTTGCCCACATACATGCGCGCACATTCACACAGCTGCCCCAAAACACACGAGTTCTAGTTCCATTTGCAGACCCATTTGTGCACACATGCGTGCACACCCAGCGGATCGCTCACATCTCCTCATTTAAACACGCATGCCCAGGTCACGTGTGTGCATCTGCACTAGGAGAGGTTGGGCAAGGAGCTCTCTCAGCTCCTATTGCTGAGCAACAGATGCCTGCTTTTGGGCTCATGTTCCTAATGACTCTGATCTAGGAGGGGGAAAGGGTTGGTCTCCAGCACCCTGCTACTGCCCCAGCTGTCTGGGATGAGACCGTCTGGCAGACTAATGTCTGCCCTGGAACTTGGCATCCTGAGCTGTTCTGTTCAGTTGCCAAGTTCCAACAAAATGACTGCTCATGACAGGGAAGCCGTGGTCCAGGATGGGATTTGGTACTGAGCATGAAGGCATCGGGTCAGGGGATGTACCCTCTCTGGACACGACTGTGAGGTCCCACCTATCCCAGCCCAGGTGAGGTCCTGAGGACTGTCCTCTACAGGTCTGGGTCAGGTATACCCACCTGGCTGGAATTTGGGAGTCCCTCCCTACAGCAGTGGGCTCTGCAGGGCTGAGGAGTCCTGGACATTATCTTCTCTGAAATGTGGCCACTCTCTGTCCCCTTGCTGTGTCCAGGCCAGGTATAAGGTGGCTGCCTCAGTGTCCTTTGACATGGGGGTGGCATTCCTCCTCTTATCTGTCTAAGGCCCGACTTGTTCCCCTAACTGAGAGACTCTGCAGGAATCTGGGGCTGCCACCTATTCCCCCAGTCTCCATCTAGCTGGAACTAGTACCCACTTGCTGGGATTCCTGTGTCTTAACGTTGGCTCTTGGTCACTGCGGCATTCACACAGGTGGCAGAAGCTCCAGTCCTGGCGTTGCCTATTTTCACCCTATAGCAGTCTCTTTTGCTATCTCAGCCTGCCAGATGGCTGAGTCTGGCTGGGTAGGGGATATTCCCAAGAATGTCTTCTCCAGAGAGTAGTATGCTTCTGTCCCCAGACAGAACTGGTCCTTACTTGGGACCCTGACAGGGTCCTTAAAAGAATTTAGTGCTGTAATCTGTCTGCTTTGGTGTCTCCCCAAGAGTGCCATGAATCCTTTAGGGGAGAGACCATGTTTCATGCATAGGTTGCTTCAGTATCCACATAGGTCCTGTCCCACAATAGATCCTTGATGAGCAGCTGTTGACTGGCTGAATGATGACGGAATAAATGAATTAATGAAGAGACACCTGACAGTGTCATAAGTCTTGGTTCCTGGTCCTAGTCAACAACTGACCCTCTTCAGGCCTTTGACATGCTCCCTCCCCCTCCACACATCCATAAATGGGCTGAAGTAGCCAAAGGGTATACACTGACATGCCTGCTGAGCCAGGCAGGATGTGGAAAAGTGTGAAATGGCTGAGGGAAAGGCAATAGGGAGCGGTGGGAACTACTGCACACGTATAAGCATCCGTATCTATAGCGTATTTAAACATTGAGTTGAACAAGTGAAATGGTGGCATTTTGATGTGGAAAAGGATGTTTTCAGGTCTGACATCTTGTAATTCGATAAAGTCCACCCTCTGGTTCATACTTTGCAAATCCTGAGGGGCAGGGCAGTTTGACAGATTAAACAGCAGATGAACTAAAGACCTCTTCCAGTGATGGAGCTGTTGATAACAAGCCTGCCACTTGCCTCTGGACCTGGCCGCATGTTACCAGACTGCTTGTAAACAGGCAAGGTCCAACCACCACTTGGGAAACCAGACTAGATACCTAGACACACCCATATCCTAGAAGTTTTATGATGCTTCCACTGCAGGGCAAGTGGCTGTGGAGTCAGTTGCAGGGAGTCACATGTGGGGTCCTGCGTGAACATTAACCAGCTGGGACTCTAGAAAGTGGTTCACCCTGGACAGTTGGCCCAGAGATAAGCTCAGAGATGAGTCAGCAGAGTGGGTGGGCACACAGGGCTGTAAAATGCATGTGGTTTCCAACAGGAGGTTCCGTGATAGCTGGGGATGGAACTGGTCCCGGAGGACCTAGTCTCTTTTTTTTTTTTTTGAATTTTACATTAATACATACATAATTTTATTGCAAAGATGTGATCAATAAAATGTTTTTCAAACTCAAAAAGTATTACATTTGGATAACATTTTATGGGGAAGTGGAACATAAATATAAGTTATAAAACAACAGTGTAGAATTACCAAATGTTAAAGAGCTCATTCATGTAATTTTTTTTGAATTTTATTTTATTTATTTTTTATACAGCAGGTTCTTATTAGTTATCTATTTTATACATATTAGTGTATATATGTCAATCCCAATCTCCCAATTCATCACACCACCACCATCCCCGTCCGCCACTTTCCCCCGTTGGTGTCCATACGTTTGATCTCTACATCTGTGTCTCTGTTTCTGCCATGCAAACCAGTTCATCTGTACCATTTTTCTAGGTTCCACATACAATCGACCAATTCATCAAACCACCACCCCAACACTGCCGCTTTCCCTCCTTGATCGCCATAAGTTTGTTCTCTACATGTATGTCTCAATTTCTGCCCTGCAAACCAGTTCATCTGTACCATTTTTCTAGGTTCCACATATATGCATTTATATAAGATATTTGTTTTTCTCTTTCTGACTTACTTCCCTCTGTACCTGAGGACCTAGTCTTGAACGGGGGTGGAGAGGGGGAGAGTTCTGGATCCATTTAGTTTGGTGGAAACAGATCTGGGATGACAGTTCGGCTTCTATTTCAGAGCCAGACATTTCTCATTTCCTCTCCCTAACAGCCCTCTGTGACTGGCAGTCTTGGACTCATTTTCCAGATGGGGAACCTGAGACTCTGAGAGGTCGTCTGACCTCCCTGATGTCATAGAGTCAGCCATCACCTGAACCCAAGTCTGTCTGGGAAGCCTGTGCTCTGTCAACTGCAGTAGGGGTCCTACCAAGTCAGGGAGTGTGGGCCCCTTCAGTTACCATGGAGACTGCACACTTTCTCTAGTGACACTACTGTAACCTGCCAGTGTGTTTAGATTCTTCAAGGAGTCAATTAAGGCAACAGAAGAATTCCAGTTTTATAACGTAAAGTCACTTCCAGATGTCTGGGTTTTCTTTGTATCCTCTTAGGGTCCCTGTGAGCCTTGAATAGCCTTATTCATAAGACTTTCCCTGTCAACTCAATACCCTTTGAGGGTTAAGTTCTTCCATCAAGTTGAAAAGCCCGTGTCACAAGTTCTGGAGAGGGCATCCCACACGTGAGCGTGGGAAGGAGAGTGTTTGGCATTTGGACAGCGTCCGGCTCTTCATGGGCACCTCTGTTTGCTTGGGAATTGGTCTCCGTCTTTCCCTTGCTCCTCAGAGGAAGGACAGATGGGGCAGGGTGGGCGGGCAGGTGAAGGGTCCTCAGCTCCTTTCTGTGCCTCCCACCTTTGGCCTGGGCTGCTCTGAGGGCTGGTGTCCCTGGAAGCCCCTTTGGGTCACTATCCATCTGGCCCAAGGCTGGTCTCTTTCTGGCACTCACCTCCCCCAAGCCAGTGGCTCAGAGCTGCGGGGGCTGCATTCCTGCCCCTCAGAGACAGCCTCCTCCCAAGGGCCAGGTTGCATCTTCCTTTTATTTGTGAACCTTAAATGACTTCCCTGTGAGCCCTCAAAGATGCCGAGGCTTCTGCGGTTGTGCTTTCCTGAGGACAAGGAGGGTTCAGTGGCCGGACACATGGCCTTCGAATTGTTCCTCCTGTTGACTCTTGAGCACGCGTGTTTAGTTTCATGCGAGTGTTTTCTTTACCTTCTCTTGGGTAGGGTGGGGGGGGGGTGGAGCGGAGAGGAGATGGGTGAGGGACGAGGATCTGGAATGGCCAGCTCCCCCATTGCTGGGCGGCGAGGGGTTCACCTTGCAAGAGAGTTCCTGTGAGAGTCCCACACAGCGCAGGAATGTTCACTGTGGACTTGGCCCCCAGCCCATACAGTTACCGAGCCTCAAGGCTGCTCCACTGTTGTTCAGAAGCCCCTTGAATCCCTCCCCTCTGTCCCTCCCCTGCTGTTCTGCCCTCGCTCCAGCTCATTCCATCTCCTCCTGATGGTCCTTCCTACCTGCGTTCTCTCCTGCTCACAGACAGCTCTGGCTCTCCATTGTCCTTAGGATAAGCTCTAAATATCTGATAACGTTTGGGTGCTCTCATGGCCCCAGACTGAAAACTCCACTTCCCTTTTGTCCCGCGATTTTGCTGTCCAGTTGCTAGATTCTTCTCACACACTCAATTCTTCACCCCTGCTTCACCCTAACACACACACACACACACACACACACACACACACACACACACACACACACACACACACCCATTCTCCCGC
The DNA here is from genome assembly GCF_002837175.3 of Physeter macrocephalus. Taxonomy (NCBI): domain Eukaryota; kingdom Metazoa; phylum Chordata; class Mammalia; order Artiodactyla; family Physeteridae; genus Physeter; species Physeter macrocephalus. Next base: position 33,238,691 of record NC_041233.1, on the reverse strand, counting down.
TGGAGCTCTCCCATAACTCAGTGCAAGCATCAGCCCCTCCTCTTTTCACGTCCACTCCTATGCCTTGTCCACTGTTCTTGCATCACAATTACGCCCGCAGGTAAGTATGCGTGCAAGCACACACACACACACACACACACACACACACACACACACACACACACACACACACACACACACCCATTCTCCCGCTGGAGCTCTCCCATAACTCAGTGCAAGCATCAGCCCCTCCTCTTTTCACGTCCACTCCTATGCCTTGTCCACTGTTCTTGCATCACAACTGTGTGATGATTTCTCAGCCCTCAAGGACTGTATTTGCTCATCTCTGAGCCTCAGAAGTAGCACAGTCTGACCATTACCTACCCCAGGAATGGGTGACTGAGTGAGTGAGTGAATGAGCTCGCAAATGAAGTTTCTGGAAGGAAGGCAAAGGTCTGTCCTAGGACAAGGTAGGGACTTTGAGCTTGCCCTAGGATCCTTGTCCCCATTGCCCAGGGCCAGGGAAGCCCTGCTTATCAGCCTCGCACCTGGTGGGCCTGGACTTCTCAGATGTGCCTGTGGGATGACGTGGGGAGGACCTTCTCACCTTGCCGGGAGAATCAGATTAGAAGGAATTTACTGAGGGATAAGCCTCTTAGACCTGGGCCATCTGTTCCCTCTGAACCTCCTCTCCGCAGTTCTGTGTTCACTTGGGCATAAACACTCCCCTAGGGTGGGGGGCAGGGAAGGCAGGGGCTTCCCGGAACCAAGGTCCTCTGTGTGCCAGGCCCCATGTGGGCATTTTACAGCTGTCTACTTGCCGGAGCCTCATGTTAGCCCTCTGAATAGGTCCTGGACTCTCCATCTTACAAACAAGGGAACTGACTTACCCAGGTCACACGAAAATCCTGGGGAGGACTGGGGTTTGAGTCCTGGTGTGTCGGACCAAGACCCTCGCTCTTGTCACTATTCCTCACTCCCTCCTTTTGCTGGTTAGGGCGTGCTGTGAGGAAGGCGTGGCCTGCAGGAGAGACCTCAGGGTGTGAGTTTCCTCTAGTAGAAAGCTGTGGCTCAGGCCCTACCACCAATTTTCTCAGGCAACCATGTGCTATGCATTTTGTTTATTTATTTACAATTTGTTTCTTTGGACGTTCTTTCCAGCAGATTCACATCGGGAAGTCAGGAAGGGGTTCCTTCAGGAGCCATGGGATGTGGGGCTGAGGTGTACTATCTCAGGACAGATGACCCTCTGCATGGCTGGTTGGCTGCTCTTGGGCTCCTGTTACCCTGCACCCTAGCAGGCTCGGAAGTCTCCAGATTTGTAGCTGCCACAGGTCACGGTGGAGTCTTGACTATCAGCGTTCAAGAGGCCAGGTGGAGACTGAAGCCAGGTGGGCTGAACCTGGCACGCAATTACTCTGAAGGTTGGTGGCATGATTGAGACCAGGATCTGGAGTTCTGGAACTTTCCCAGGGCCTTTGCTGCCCGACATGAAGCCCTCCAACATCCCAGCTCGCTGCCATGAAGGTTGAAAGGGGTTAGTGAAGCCCGTTGATGCCTTCCTTGTATGTTTTGTCTCGCTGGAGTTTATATCTCTGAAGCCAGCATGAGCCCAGAGGGGCTAAGTTACTTGTCCAGGGCCACACAACAAGACAGGCATTCCAGGACTCTGACCTTTGAATCCATGTTGTGGTTTTCAGAAGATTCTGGTTCTGGCTTTTCTAAAAGGCAGCATGAGCACAGTCCAACATGGCAGGCAAGAAATGTGTCTTTAAGAGAGGAGGCTCAGGTTCATGGGCAGAGGCTTTGTCATCAGCCCAAACTTTGAGGGGAGCATCCTGGGGGAACCTAAGTCTTCTGGGTGCCTAAGGCACTGAGCATGAGGGTCTCGGCTATATGGAGCCTGTTTTGGGGAGCACTACACCTGTGGGAGTGCCCCAGGCACCACCCAAGAGCGGGGCTTTGGCTTGAACTTGCATGGTCTGCAGCTTCTCACATGGTGTCCTGGGAAGGAACAGTGGGCAGACAAGACCAGACAAGAGGCAGAGAGGCAGACAGAGTCAAGGTGGGGGAGAGGGGAAAATACAGTTAAGATTAATTTTTAGGTACAAAGATTAAAAAAAAAAATTAAAGCAAGAGTCAGATCTTACCCTCCTTCCTGGAGGCCCAGAGGGGGCTTTTCATTGCAAACATGACCAGCCCAGGCTATTTCTATCCCAGCAGGGAGTAATCTGATTTACAGGCAGAAGATGGAGAGAAGGTAGTCTATCTGTTCAACTGTCTCTGTCAAGAGCAGAGTCCACTAAAGTTGAGGGGTCTGGAAGGCCTGTTTCTGATGGCGGTGGTGGGAGGGTTCACCCACACCTACTTGCAGGCCCTTGGACCCTCAGGCTGTCTCCTCCCTGTCTCAGGCAATATGTGTCTCATCTTCTGACAAACCAGTCCCATTTATGGGAGGCATAATCCATAAGAAAAAAAAAAACCTGCCTGCATTAAGCTACTCTTCATAGTTTTTATTTTTTATTTTTTTAAGATTTTTTGATGTGGGCCATTTTTAAAGTCTTTTATTGAATTTGTTACAATATGGCTTCTGTTTTACGTTTTGGTTTTTGGCCACGAAGCATGTGGCTTCTTAGCTCTCCGACCAGGGAGCAAACCGGCACCCCCTGCATTGGAAGGCCAAATCTTAACCACTGGACCGCCAGGGAAGTCCCCATAGTTTTTATTAAAGTAATTTATTTATTTATTTATTTATTTATTTTAGGATGCCTTGAGTCTTGGTTGCTGTGCATGGGCTTTCTTTAGTTGTGGTGAGGGAGGGCTACTCTTTGTTGCGGTGCGTGGGCTTCTCGTTACGGTGGCTGCTCTTGTTGCAGAGCACGGGCTCTAGGCGCACAGGCTTCAGTAACTGTGGCTCGCAGCCTCGGTAGTTGTGGCGCAAGGGCTTAGTTGCTCTGCGGCATGTGGGATCTTCTCGGACCAGGGCTTGAACCCGTGTCCCTTATTTATTTATTTTAGGATGCCTTGAGTCTTGGTTGCTGTGCATGGGCTTTCTTTAGTTGTGGTGAGGGAGGGCTACTCTTTGTTGCGGTGCGTGGGCTTCTCGTTACGGTGGCTGCTCTTGTTGCAGAGCACGGGCTCTAGGCGCACAGGCTTCAGTAACTGTGGCTCGCAGCCTCGGTAGTTGTGGCGCAAGGGCTTAGTTGCTCTGCGGCATGTGGGATCTTCTCGGACCAGGGCTTGAACCCGTGTCCCCTGCACTGGCAGGCGGATTCTTAACCACTGCGCCACCAGGGAAGCTCCGTAGTTTTGTTATTTATTTATTTATTTATTTATTTATTTTGGTTGTGTTGGGTCTTTTCTGTGCGCGGGCTTTCTCTAGTTGCAGTGAGTGGGGGCTACTCTTCTTTGCGGTGTGTGGGCTTCTCATTGCGGTGGCTTCTCTTGTTGCGGAGCACGAGCTCTAGGTGTGCGGGCTTCAGTAGTTGTGGCACGGGCTCAGTAGTTGTGGCTCACGGACTTAGTTGCTCCACAGCATGTGGGATCTTCCCAGACCAGGGCTCGAACCCGTGTACCCTGCATTGGCGGGCGGATTCTTAACCACTGTGCCACCAGGGAAGTCCCCATAGTTTTGTTTTTAATAGCACAAAAAAATTCTGGAAACAATCTGAATATCCTATGGTAGAGAAATGGTTGATTAGTAAATGGTACCTCGTGATGATGGAAATGTTTAACAGTGATAAAACCCTGTGATTATGAAGACTATATAGCATCATGAAGAAAAATGCTTACAATGCAATGTTAATTTTAAAAATTAAAAAATGAGGTACAATGAAAATAAAACTGGGTAAGCATGTTTGTATAAAAAAAGGAAACGAATGAGGAAGGTTATTAAATTATGGTAATGAAATTCTTCTTTTTCCTGTTTTTGTTTCTGTATTATTACTATATGCAAGGTGGTATGATAGTTAAGAATATAGAATCTGGAGCAGATTGTTTGGATTCAAAGCCCGGCTCTGCCACTTACTTACCCACCCTAGCTGGGTGACCTTCAACAAGTTACTAAACCTCTCTGTGCTTTGGCACCTCATCTGTGAAAATGAGGATAGCAAAAGTATCTAACTCTTAAGATTATTGTGAGGGTTAAATGAGTTAGCACATGTAAGTGATACACAGTAATTGCTATATAATCACTAACTATATGAAAAATAAATTTAATTATCATAATTCATCCATAGCTTCATCTCTTAATCATAAATAAGTGCTAATATTGGTGTAATTTTCTCTTTTTCTTCCTATTTGAAAGTGCTTTTGCCTTTCCATAGTGATAACCATAGTAATATACACTGTAAACTACTTCTTTCGGTTAATATCATATTGTGAGAGTTTTCCACCAGCATTTTTGATGGAGAACCATGATTTCCTGATCACTGTTTCCCCTCCACCCCCTGTCCCCACCCTCAGGCCCCAAGATTCTCTTCTGTGGCTCCTACAATAAATACTGCAGTTAACTGATTGCAAATATGGGTGCAATTCTCCACCCTCGCTTTGCAACGTGACTTTGCAGCTTCTCTCATCATGACAAGGGGTCTATTTCCCTGCTCCTTGAATCTGGCCTGGTGACTTGCTTTGACCAAGAGGATGCAGTGGAGATGAAGGTGGACCAATTCTGAGGCCTGAAGAGGCCTTAGGTACTTCCACTCACATAGGTGGAGCCCTGCAGCCCCAGGTAGACAAGTCTGAGTTTGCCTGTTGGAGGATGAGACACCATGTGGAAAAGAGTCCAGTTGCCCAACTGAGATCATCCAGCTTCAGACTACCAACCCCCAAACATGTGAGAGAGCCCAGCCAAGCTCAGCAGAAGTGCCTATCCAACCCTTGGAAGAATGAATGAGCCCAGCCAAGATGAGAAGAACCATTCAGTTGACCTGTAGACACATGGAAAATGATAACTACTTATTGTTTTGGGTCACTGAAGTTGAAGGTGTTTTGCTATGCAGCCATGGCTGACAGGTAATCACAAGGAGCAAGACTGCTGATCTGAGCCCCTCTGATTGGTCCACTGGGCAATATGGGCCGGGCACCCTCTCCACCTCCTCCTTTCCTGCATCCATTGTACTGAGCCCTCGTGTCCACCCTGCTGCCACCCAAAGTTGCGAAAATCCTCAAGTCATCACACTCATGGTACTCAGTGGGTAACCTTTGTCTCTGCAGTCTGGGCTCCTTTCTGAAGACAGTGGCAACCCAACGGTGGGGAAGAAATCTCTCTGTGTCCCTTTCAGCCCCTGTGGGTCAAGTCATTTTGCTGGGCTTCAAAGCAGCGAGGGTAGCACGGAGCTCTCAGGCCTCGGGAAGTCTGTGGGATAGGAAGGCACACTCTCAGACTCGAGGCACCCTCCCACAAGGCCACCCCAGCCTTCCCCAGGAGCTCCCTCTCACTCACAGCCTCAGGACACATGGATGGAGGGCAGCTTGACAGAGTCCCCAGAGTCACAGAACTTCCCAACTGGTGGGGTCTAGACAGCTGTCAGTCTGACCCTAGCCTAAACCTGAGGCTCCTCAAGTGCTAACAGAATCAACAAATTGAACATTCCTTTTAAAAGTGCTGCCATATAGATTGCTACAAACTTTTCAAATGCTTTATAGAAAGCCCTTTTTTAGTAAATTGGTAAATGTGGTAAGTTCAGCAAATTGGCCACTCAACACATTGATTTTTTTTTTTTTTTTTTTTTTTTTTCGGTACGCAGGCCTCTCCC
>NC_041233.1:33230806-33232876 GCF_002837175.3 Physeter macrocephalus | reverse complement strand
CCTCTCACTGTTGTGGCCTCTCTCGTTGCGGAGCACAGGCTCTGGACGTGCAGGCTCAGCGGCCATGGCTCACGGGCCTAGCTGCTCCGCGGCATGTGGGATCTTCCCGGACCGGGGCACGAACCCATGTCCCCTGCATCGGCAGGCGGATTCTCAACCACTGCGCCACCAGGGAAGCCCCAGCACATTGATTTTTGACAATGGTTTTGTCAAATTGACCCAGAGTCCTGTGCCCGCCTCTTCCTGTCACCGCCAAGGTCCTAGAAGAGCACATAGGTAAAAGCCATGCTCAGGAAAGATGCCTTAGATTGGAGGGTAGGTGATATTGTCCTGCGTGTGTCACAGCTGGTGATGTCAGCTCAGGGACATCCTCCAGGCTGCCCCAGGTTACCTTCTCTTTCGACAGACATGCACAGACACTCCTATGTCAGTGAACTGGGATACAGAGGCTGAATTCCCAGAGCCTGGCACACCCAGTGTCCCTGCTGTTGATTCCACAGCGTTGAGTGAGCCCCAGGGTCAGCCCTGGAAGACGGCGGGTGGAACCTCCAAGACTGGGCGAGCTCAGGCTTCCTCCACAGCCACGGGAGGGCAAGTTTACGGGGTAGCTGGTGCCAGGCCAATGCCTGGCTTTATAGTCATGACCCCACGGGCAATGAGGTAATAGACTCTATGAAAATATAGAGTCCATTATTATACCCTTTCTTTCACAGGTGAGGAGACTGAGGCTTAGCAGAGCTGGGGTACCTGCTCAAGGGCACACAGCTAGCCGGTGGTGGAGCTGAGATTCCAACCCAGATGGAGCTTTCCTTCCAGAAAGTATGCAGTCTCCCTTGGGCACGCACATGTCTTCATAAGCGTGATGCTGGAAACTTCTCTCTCTGGAGGAGACAGTTTGTTGCAGTGGAAGGAGGAAGACAGATCCAAGTTCCTGGCTCTGCCTCGTAGTCTTTCTTTTTATTTATTATTATTTTTTTTATTTAAAAAATTTTTTTAATTATTTTTTTTCAGTAACCGGGCCTCTCACCGCTGTGGCCTCTCCCGTTGCGGAGCACAGGCTCCGGACGCGCAGGCCGAGCGGCCATGGCTCACGGGTCCAGCTGCTCCGCGGCATGTGGGATCCTCCCGAACCGGGGCACGAACCCGCGTCCCCTGCATCGGCAGGCGGACTCTCAACCACTGCGCCACCAGGGAAGCCCTGTCTCGTAGTCTTTCTGAGCCTCAGTTTCCCAATCTGTAAAAGGGTGACCATGTTTCCCCAGGGTGGTTCCAAGGACTTAAATGAGACCGCATGATAGGGACCTAGTAAAAATGTTTTTTGCTCTTCTTGTTCTAAGTTGTTTGCAAATTCCTGCAATGGAATTTAAAAGACATATACACTAAAAGAAATCCAGACTCAGCACGGGAGCCATGAACTTAGATTATTCTAAAGTCTTGTGTGACTGAAAAAAGAGCTGACCTTGTACTGTGCACAGGGAGTTAACCCAGCTGTTTCCTATGAACCATGTGGGCTTGTCTGTGCGTGTGTGTCTGTGCTTGTGTGTGCGTGTGTGCGCACGCACCATGCATCCTTAACTGCCCTTATGTTTATTGTGATGAAAGAAATTTTCACAGGGAGTTCCCTGGTGGCCTAGTGGTTAGGATTCTGGGCTTTCACTGTCGTGGTCTGGGTTCAATCCCTGACCGGGGGACTGAGATCCCACCAGCTGTGCAGCGTGGCCCCCCCAAATTTTTTTTTTCACATATTGAGAAATAGGGAAGTCATTCTGGCTTATACATGAGTTAACTTGAATTTTATGCTAACTAAAATAGCCTGTGTGTGGCCTATCAAACATACATTGTACATCTGCTTTGAAAATTAAAAGGGCACATTGACCAGAAGTAAAGAATGTCCATGTTTAAAATATAGATTAAATGCCCCTTTTCCTGGGATGCCAGCGCTGGTACTCCTTTGATTAGCATTCCTTCCCAGGTGCCAAGGTCATACTGAGTCGCTGTGTACATGCTGGTCTGTTCTTTTCTTTCTTTCTTTTTTTTTTTTTTTGCGGTACGCGGGCCTCTCACTGTTGT
>NC_041233.1:33213250-33230767 GCF_002837175.3 Physeter macrocephalus | reverse complement strand
GGACGTGCAGGCTCAGCGGCCATGGCTCACGGGCCTAGCTGCTCCGCGGCATGTGGGATCTTCCCGGACCGGGGCACGAACCCATGTCCCCTGCATCGGCAGGCGGATTCTCAACCACTGCGCCACCAGGGAAGCCCCAGCACATTGATTTTTGACAATGGTTTTGTCAAATTGACCCAGAGTCCTGTGCCCGCCTCTTCCTGTCACCGCCAAGGTCCTAGAAGAGCACATAGGTAAAAGCCATGCTCAGGAAAGATGCCTTAGATTGGAGGGTAGGTGATATTGTCCTGCGTGTGTCACAGCTGGTGATGTCAGCTCAGGGACATCCTCCAGGCTGCCCCAGGTTACCTTCTCTTTCGACAGACATGCACAGACACTCCTATGTCAGTGAACTGGGATACAGAGGCTGAATTCCCAGAGCCTGGCACACCCAGTGTCCCTGCTGTTGATTCCACAGCGTTGAGTGAGCCCCAGGGTCAGCCCTGGAAGACGGCGGGTGGAACCTCCAAGACTGGGCGAGCTCAGGCTTCCTCCACAGCCACGGGAGGGCAAGTTTACGGGGTAGCTGGTGCCAGGCCAATGCCTGGCTTTATAGTCATGACCCCACGGGCAATGAGGTAATAGACTCTATGAAAATATAGAGTCCATTATTATACCCTTTCTTTCACAGGTGAGGAGACTGAGGCTTAGCAGAGCTGGGGTACCTGCTCAAGGGCACACAGCTAGCCGGTGGTGGAGCTGAGATTCCAACCCAGATGGAGCTTTCCTTCCAGAAAGTATGCAGTCTCCCTTGGGCACGCACATGTCTTCATAAGCGTGATGCTGGAAACTTCTCTCTCTGGAGGAGACAGTTTGTTGCAGTGGAAGGAGGAAGACAGATCCAAGTTCCTGGCTCTGCCTCGTAGTCTTTCTTTTTATTTATTATTATTTTTTTTATTTAAAAAATTTTTTTAATTATTTTTTTTCAGTAACCGGGCCTCTCACCGCTGTGGCCTCTCCCGTTGCGGAGCACAGGCTCCGGACGCGCAGGCCGAGCGGCCATGGCTCACGGGTCCAGCTGCTCCGCGGCATGTGGGATCTTCCCGGACCGGGGCACGAACCCGCGTCCCCTGCATCGGCAGGCGGACTCTCAACCACTGCGCCACCAGGGAAGCCCTGTCTCGTAGTCTTTCTGAGCCTCAGTTTCCCAATCTGTAAAAGGGTGACCATGTTTCCCCAGGGTGGTTCCAAGGACTTAAATGAGACCGCATGATAGGGACCTAGTAAAAATGTTTTTTGCTCTTCTTGTTCTAAGTTGTTTGCAAATTCCTGCAATGGAATTTAAAAGACATATACACTAAAAGAAATCCAGACTCAGCACGGGAGCCATGAACTTAGATTATTCTAAAGTCTTGTGTGACTGAAAAAAGAGCTGACCTTGTACTGTGCACAGGGAGTTAACCCAGCTGTTTCCTATGAACCATGTGGGCTTGTCTGTGCGTGTGTGTCTGTGCTTGTGTGTGCGTGTGTGCGCACGCACCATGCATCCTTAACTGCCCTTATGTTTATTGTGATGAAAGAAATTTTCACAGGGAGTTCCCTGGTGGCCTAGTGGTTAGGATTCTGGGCTTTCACTGTCGTGGTCTGGGTTCAATCCCTGACCGGGGGACTGAGATCCCACCAGCTGTGCAGCGTGGCCCCCCCAAATTTTTTTTTTCACATATTGAGAAATAGGGAAGTCATTCTGGCTTATACATGAGTTAACTTGAATTTTATGCTAACTAAAATAGCCTGTGTGTGGCCTATCAAACATACATTGTACATCTGCTTTGAAAATTAAAAGGGCACATTGACCAGAAGTAAAGAATGTCCATGTTTAAAATATAGATTAAATGCCCCTTTTCCTGGGATGCCAGCGCTGGTACTCCTTTGATTAGCATTCCTTCCCAGGTGCCAAGGTCATACTGAGTCGCTGTGTACATGCTGGTCTGTTCTTTTCTTTCTTTCTTTTTTTTTTTTTTTGCGGTACGCGGGCCTCTCACTGTTGTGGCCTCTCCCGTTGCGGAGCACAGGCTCCGGACACGCAGGCTCAGCGGCCATGGCTCACGGGCCCAGCCGCTCCGCAGCATGTGGGATCCTCCCGGACCGGGGCACGAATCCGCGTCCCCTGCATCGGCAGGCGGACTCTCAACCACTGCGCCACCAGGGAAGCCCTGTTCTTTTCTTTTTGAAACCTTGAAGAAATGCAACCCTGACTTGTTTAATGTTCTTCGTTCTGACAAGATAAAAAACTGTGCTGAAAACCCTGCTTCTCCACAACATTTTCTCAGAGTCATCTGGGAGGCGGGCTTCTGGGCTAGTCCTCAGTTTGGCTCAAATCAAACTATTTTCTATTCTTATTATTGATTGTTTATTGATTATCTTCATCGACAAGGGCCTCTGAGCAAGTCCTTCCTGGGGAGGGGTTGCAGGGTCTGAGCATACCCTGCCCCTCCCCATGGGGAAGGACTCACACACCTCCTCCTCCAGGCTGGAGCCTCCGGGGAGAGCAGAGCTGCAGTCAGCCAGCCCAGGCAGGGCCTCACACTGGGGTTCAGTGTATGAGAAGTGGTTATTTTTACCCGGCCCCAGCGGGATGGGAGGCCAGTCTCAAAGGAGGGGCTGTCAGCTTCTCCAGAGAAGCAGCCTGAGGCTGAGCCGAGCAGCCTGCCTCCCTCCCTCTGCTTCACACCCAGGCCCCGCCCACCCCCAGCTTGGTGCACAGGACTCTTGGTAGCTGAGAGGGGTGTGGGAGCTTGGCTCTGATCACAGGTTCCCTGGGCCATGGCCCCCAGAGGAGCCAGCAGGGCTGGGGCCTTCTCAGACTTCTGAGAGGGGGCCTTAGGCTGCAGGGGCAGGGGGGCGGCGCAGGCAGGAACCCTGGGTTTGTGTCAGGCCTGGCTGGCTTTTGCCATGGGGGCTCTGCCTGGCCCAGGCTCTAGGATCCTCCTACCAAAGGCCAGCAGAGGTCCAGCCGTCCTAACCTTGCACCCCGGGTCAGGCAACTCCCATGCATCAGCCTGCCCCTGGCCTGGTGCCCCTGGCCTGGTGCCCCAGTCCTGGGAGCTGGGTGCCTGCAGCCCTCCGCTGGCCTGTCTCTCTCACTCCCCAGTCCCCTCCAGGCCTTGGAGGAGAGACCTCACCCTGGCAGGGAGCCCAGATCTGCACCTCTAGCCTGGTGCCTTGGACTGGCGCTGTTTGCCTATAGCTCTGGGACTCCCTGGACCTGTGTGCCCCATCCCCTCTGGTCACCCTGCCTCACGCGCCAGCTCACTCACGAGGCCAACCCTGCCTTGGTTCGTAGCTTCCATGAGGGCCTCCAGACTCCCCCCCGCCTCTGTCTTCAGGCCTCCCTCTTGCCCATCTCCTGCCTGCTTGCCGGCTGCTTCCCCTGCCTGCCCTGTCCCCTCCACACTCCTGGTGCCAGTTCCTTTTCTTTCTTCAGGTCGCACAAATGTCACCTGCTTTGATGCCTCCCACCCAGGGTAGGGGTCTTCCCCATCCCATTTTCTAATGGCATCCTGTTCTTTCCCTTGTGGGAATGTATTCAGTTCAAGGTGATTAATTGTTGACTTTTGGGGGGGGGGTCAGTTTCCCCCACTAGACGGGAAGCTCAGCGAGGGTGAGATCATGTCTGCTTGTGGCCCTTCCGCAAAAGCGCCTGATGTCCCCCAGGCACGGGGGGCAGGGGGTGCATACACGGCCTGTCCCACGGCCTCCCCAGAGCTTCTCCTTACACCTGGGCAGGTGTGTGGTGCTTACCTTTCCGGGTCATCAGGTCAGGGCCAGGAACTCGGGGACAGCAGGGCTTGCCTTTCCCAGGCTTGGCAGGATGTCTCGGATGCATTCTCCCTGAGGGTGGACACAGGAACAGAGACCCTCTCTTAGCGTGCTTGGGGACGCCAGGGACTGGGTCTGTGCAGAAGTGACAGGAGGGAACTTCAACTCCCAAGGCAGAGGGCTCAGGAATGTTTATTCAAGGAAACTCAGGATGGGCCAGGCTACAAGAGGGCCCATGGGAAGAGTGGGCCTTGAGGTGATCTATTTTCCATAAATAAAAAAGTCAGTGTGGGGAGATACTCTGCCTCCAGAATGTCTTCCTCATGTTCCTGTCCGAGTAACAGCTCAGCACTGTCACTCAGAAGTGTCTATGCCCTTTGACAGTAATTCTCTCCCTTTGGTAATCTAAGAAAATAATCCTAAACTTAGGAAATGTTTTATGTACACACATGCTTTTTACCATATACTTAAAATAGTGCAAAGTTGTGACTCATTTGAATGTCTAAACATGTAAATTCATCACAGCACATTCACTTGATGGCAAGTTATACCTAAAAATATTAGTTAAATAACACCACTTTGGGGAATCTGCTAGAGATACTCCTAAATGGATAGGAAACTTAATGAGGAAAGGTATTCATCTTCATTGAATTGTCATTAAGGTAACATTGGCAACCTCTAACTTTTCCAACAGAAGAGGTCTGATAAATTGCATTGCTATAGACTCTTTATGAGGAACTCTAATCACTGCTTTCCGTGTTGTATATGTGGCAATGTTCATTGCAGAAACTTTAGAAAACAAATACTTTCTATAATCCTACTGTGCAGACAGAGATGGTTGCTGTTGACATTCTGGTATAAATGCTTCCAGATTTCAATCATAAGTATTTTTGGTGACTATAATAATACAGTGATAAATAAAAGAGATACAAGATTGAACATACAGAGAGTTTTCAATTACAAAGATGCTTGTATGCATACCGAAAAGAAATAAACAAAATGTTGAACATGGCCATTCTTGAGTCATGAAACTATGGGTGTTTTTCCTTCCATATTTATTTCTATATCCCCAAACTCCAATAAATGTTAAAATAACGATAATTGCTAAAACAAACAAACAAACAAAAGTAGTTTTTAGAGGGTTAGGCAAGAGTAAAAGCTCAAAATATTCAGCTATCTGAATTGAGAAAGACAGAAGAGCTAAATACTCATGCCCACGGAGGTGCAAGGACTGTCTCCCCCAGTTCCAAATGCACATGAACATGCCCCCCCACATACTCTCATCCCATCCGTCTGCCACAGGTGTCTCTTGTGCATGAGATTTGGGGGTGTTCAGACTCAGATGGTCTACTAATTAATTTATTTATTCACTCAACACAGATTGACTGTGCCCCAAGCTTCATGCACGTGTAATAGAGCAGCTCTAGAACTTCCAGCAAGGTAGGACTTCGGTGCACGAAGCAATCTAGCTGGCAGGTTGTGTGTCCGAGTGGTAAGCACACTGCTTTTACTTAGTTTTTTTGTGTGTGTGTCAGGGGAGCTGGGGCTGTGGATGGAGATTGCAGGGGTTTAAAACTCCCAAGCCACCCCCGGTGCTGCCGTTGTGGATAGAGGTGCTGTACAGGTTCAGGGGTGACAGTCCGTCTTTCAGGGCCCAGGACTGCCTGTGTGGGCCTGCCCTCCAACATTTCCTGATTCCAATCTTCCCAGACATGGGAATCCCTGTTCAGGGACCAGCACCTTGGGAGGGGGAGGGGCACAGTCCTACCTTCTGCGGAGAAGACGGACAAGCAGAGAAGCAAGATGCAGAGCAGGCTGGCGAGGGCTAGAAACCTCATGGTGGCCCGGTGGGAACCTCACGTCCTGGGGAGGCCGCTGTGCCGCAGAAATCCTCCCTTGGGGCCACCGAGGACCTTTATAGAGTAGCAGAGAGAGAGGTGTTTCCTGGTGGGCAGGGCACCAGCAGCCTTGGAATTCTCATAAAGGGTAGAGTCAGCCCCTCCCAGGAGGAAAAAAAACTCAGCTTTTCGAGAAGTTGAGAGCATTTCATGAACTGTAAAACAGAAAGCTGTAAATGCCCAGCCCCAGGAAGGAGCTCCCGACAATGGCCTCAGAAAGCTCCTGGCAGGGAAGAGCCACTTCCCAGGGTTGAATATTAACTTTTAGTGTCAGTATTCATTCCATCAAATACAGATTTTCCTGTTCATTCCTTAGATGTGGCAGGGAGGCCCATAAAACCCCTTGCAAAGCCTCAGGGAAGAGTCTTGAGCAGTGAATGAAAAATAGGGAGCACGGTGCTAGGAATCAGATGACCTGGGTTTGAGCCCTGGCTCTGCCACATATCCGCAGTGTGTCCTTGAATTTGCCGTTGAATAGCTTTGAATCTGCCTCCCGTCTGTGAAATGGGCACAGTGCTCTCTTTCCCACAAACCTGAACGAGGACATGTGTGAGGAGCCACCTGCAACATGGGAGATGCTTGTATGGCTGGAAAGGAGGTAGACCAGCGGCTGCACCTTGATGGGCGTTTAAGACGGTGATGAAGCAAAAGAACATGTCAGGTACAGAATCAACCTGAGCCAAGATGTGGAGAAAGAGAACATCCTACAACGGCAAACATGGGGGAAAGTTGGCTGATGGTGCAGGAGGCTTAGGAGTCACCTTATTCATTGGACACACACCATGCGCTAGGCTGTGAGCCTGGCCCCAGGGACACAGAAGACACTGCCTGGCTGGTCTCAGGGAGCTTCTCGGGGTGGAGGCAGTCATGCAGACACACAGAATTTGCATCTTCCCTTGTAATATTATGTCCATCTTGTCCTTTCCTTTCATAAGTGTGCCCTTCTAACCAAAGAGCTGGTTCCCAGCCTCGAAGGGCAAGTGGGAAGATGGTAATATCAGGTTCAACACTCTAGGATGATCCTGGTTCCCGGCAGTCAATTCAGACAGTCCCCACTGCCCGGAATTGGCTCTCTTCTCTTGCTAGAGATTAGAGATTCAGTATAGATCACATGCTCAGACAGCTTGGTGAGCAAACTGTTTGCCAGGGTATATTTTGACACTCAGTCTGTATGCTTTCATGTGTTCCCAAAAACCTTAAAACCAATCCACACAAAGAAACTGGTTGGGGTGACTGCGCTTAAAGACCAAATGTCATACTGTGTTAGTCACCTGCCCAGCCCCGGCCTGATTCCCTTTCCAGGCTGCGTTCTGAATCCTGCTCGCTGTGGTGAGCGGGCAGTGGCCGTGGCAGAGGGTATGGTCAGGAAGACCCAAGGGGTCTACCAAGGACAGCTCCAGAGCTGGGGCCCAGGAAATGCTTGCGGTGTGGCCATTGTACGAAGGAGGGTCGGGAAGAGGATGGGGCTTGTCTTGAGTCTCCATCCAACAGCCCTCATGCTGTATTCTCTTAGATTGCTTGTTACAGGTTCCTAAACCCAGCAAACTTTCCCAAAGATGCTTCCTGAGATTACAACCATGACCCACATCAAGGACTATTACCACTATTTTCTGGGGTCACTTAGGGTGCCACCACTGAGTTCTCTGGGCAACAGCATACGTTTGGCTGCCACTCACTCGTTACCTGCTGTAACAGGTACTCTTTGTATTGGCATGGTTCCTTTTTCCTTTTGGCAAGCCATCATCAGAGGGGAAAAGAACGAGGTACTTGGCAGTGGGGGCAGGGATTGGGCCGGATATTCAAGCTGAACTCTACCTGCTTAGCTGTGGTGCAGAAATTAGGAGAGATTCCCAGGCTAGTGAAGACAGAGTTTCGTTTGGATACACAGTCAAACAAAGCCAGGACTTGGGTAATTTTCCCAGAACCCTCAGCCACTCAGCCACAGAGTCAGAAATAGATGTTAGGTTCTCAGTACAGCTTTTTTGGGGGCACTGAACAGCTAAGAATAGGAAGAACTTGTGATCTCAGGGGTCTGTTCCTTACACACTCACACATACAACTCACGGATTTGCAGGTGTTCCCAGGACCATGTGTTTAATAGGAAGAGCAAATTCAGATGTCAGAATTCCACCTGCTTTTTAAATGCTTCTAAAAAATTACTGAAGCAATCTATGATGCATTAATTTGAATAACACAGGGTATTAAGTATAAGTTCCATCCAAAACCCCACTCCCCAGAGACAATCCCTGTTCACAGATTTTCACCTGCTTTTTTAACATTTCAAGATAACTGTCAACTTCTTACTTTAAAAAAGGAAGAAACACCTCTGGCTCTTTAGAATATTTGAAATCTCATGTTGAGCTGAGAGAGGTGAAAATGAGAAGCACTTTAACAGGAACACCTGTTAGTTTTAAGCACATGCAGTTTGGGTACAAAAATAATCAAGTTTGAGGCTTTGAATCATTTCCAAAGATGATTTTTGAACACTTGGCAATCTTCCTGAGAAAAAAGTCTCCAGAGACACACCTGACACACAGGGGAATTTACAAGGAAGAAAAAAATTTTCAAGTCAAATCTGTGATTTCTAAGGTCAATTAGGAAAATGCCTGGAGTCCTTTATGGTTAGAGCATTTTGACCCATGTCCCTCTTTCACTCTTGGCCACCACGCTCTTCTTCAAGGCTGTTTTATGGACCCTGTGATTGATCAGAAATGACTCTCCATCCTTTATTTGCTCAGGAAATTGCAGATCGGTTTATAATAGAGGCGAGGCCAGCATCTGGTGTGATCCTTCAGTTGTCTTCTCATTTAATTCTCCTCCCACCTCAGGGACGCAGGCATCTCATTTCCATCTTACAGCAAGGGAAAGGGAAGTTTTCCTTCACCTAAGTATGTTATGGCAACTTCTCACCTGGAACCAGGTGTGTTTGCCTCCAAATCAGAGGTTCTTTCCTGACAGTGGTACCATTAGAGCTCATGAGTAGTTGAAAATAATCCACTACACTGAAGTTTAGCTTACATACTACCCTCAAATTGCACCAAAACCTCACAGCTTCCTCTATTTTTTACAATTAATCTGAACTTCCTCATAAGCCTCCAACCCACTGGATCTCGCCTGCCCCTGGGTGTCCCGCTGCTGGGGACAAGGCTGGTAAATTCAGGGTCTGTTGCCTCCACTTTCACCCTTGCTGGTCCCCTAGGTTCTCAATGGTGCTGTGAATCCACCCACTGTTACTCATGCCTCCCTCCCCACTGGTGTGGGCTACCGTGCCTCACCATGGTGGCTGCCAGCAGGCCTGCAGGCTCCTCCATGGGCATGTGCCACAATGTGACCTTCTCTTCCACACCACAAAGCCACCTGGGGAGACTAGAAGGCACTGTGTTCTATCCTGTGGCCACTCCATGCTGGTGCTGGAACACCTGTGAAGCCACCATCTCTGAGTCCCTAAAGGGAATAGTCCCTTGGCTTTCTGCTCTCTCTCTGGAGTTCCTGGCCTTTTGCCTCCACCCCTTCACATCCACCCCATGGTTTTAGCCTGGAGTAGGGGACTCAGGACGCTTGCTTTCTATTTCTGTCTCCCTTGCTCGCCTACACTCATGAAAAGCACAGGCTCTATAGCCACATGATGCAGGTTCTCAGCAGAACACTTGGCAATCTTTAGCTGTGTGACCCTGGACAAGTTGCTCAACTTCTCTGTTCCTCAGTTTCTCTGCTCCTCAGTAAAACAGTAACTGAAGTTGGAGGGGAAGAGATCCCTTTGATGAAAGTGAATGCTAAAGCATCGTGCCCTATGAAAAGAAGTTTTTGTTATATTAGGCAGTCAGTCGCCAGCAGTGGGGTGCATAGCTTTCCCTCCCTTTTTAAATAACCTGTCTCCAAGAAATACCAATTTCCCAATTGTGCTCAAGGACGTATGACGCTTCTTTAACGTGGAACAATGACTGTCTTTTCTTGCCACGATTTGGGGCAAAGAAGAAATAAACATTGAAATTCAGGTCTAAAGGACTGATAGCAGACTCACCCACACATGTGGATTTTGATGGAGAAGGGTGAGAGGACCAGCAAAGCAAGTGCCACTGACTTGGGCAATAGGGAGGAAGGAGGATGCCAAGGTTTCCGGCTTTTGCCAGCGTTCAGAGCTGGAGAACGGCAGGTGGGGTTGGGATGGATCCTGTTTGTCAGTGTCTGTTGCGTGCTTTGCAGGTTTGGCAGCAGGCTTCCCAGAGGAGAGGTGTCCCCTTCCCTTACTCTTGCCTCACGCCTGGAAGCACCAGGACCAGGTGGATGCGCAAGGTGCCGACAGAGTCCTGCCATCCTGGGCTAAACTTCAACCCTGATGTCACTGCAGACACAGCACATCAGGGCTAAAAGGGCCTTGAAGGCTCTGGGTTCAATTCCACTCAGAGGCGAGATGGTGCCAAAGGCCACAGGGTGGAGAGAGTTTCTGCTTTCCCACTAAGTTCCTAAAATCTGAAAAAGCTTCTTTTAAGGTGTTCAATGTATTTTCTCTCCATATGGACCTACTTTTCTAAAAAACTACTTAGGGGCAGATATAATATACTGAAAAAGATACTGAACACCCCATTTCCCTTCCAAAGGCCCATTTTTTCTGCCACTCAGAAATAACAAGAGTGAAAATCTTGTCATAATTTCTCCAACTTTTTTTTTCTTTCTTTCTTTTTTTTTGGCCGTGCCAAACAGCATGAGGGATCTTAGTTCCCTGACCAGGCTTCGAACCCGTGCCCCCTACAGAGGAAATGTGGAGTCCTAACCACGGGACCGCTAAGGAACTCCCCAACTTCTTTTTAAATGCGTCTTCTACTTAAATGAGGTAGGTGACCATACTTCTTTTCTGAGGCACGCAGTATAAGGGTGACATAATTTGTGAGCACACAAGCAGAGTCACAAACACATTTGGTTTGCAGGCGGAGAAGGCTGGGTTCTCTGCAGACTAGGTCCGGATGCTTCCCATGATGCTTTGCGGGGAGGCTGCCCCAGACATACCCCTTCCCACCAAAGCTGGGAGCCCTCTCCAGCCCCCAGCCTTTCTGCGTTGGTGTGTGTAGGACACCTATGTTCCTGTGGGAACTCAGCATAGTGAAACTGCCCCCTTTCTCTGAACTCCTGTAGTGAGTAGTCTCGATAATGCTTTTGTAGTTTCTCAAAAATCACTTCACAATTACCTTGGGTCATTTGTTGCTGTTTCTCACATTTTAGCGACATGGTACCAAATAGAGCGCCTATCTCTTGACCTGACATCTTAAAAACAGTGACTTGTAAAGATTAATGCTGTTATGGGGGGAGGAAAAGGGATGGACTGGAAATTTGGGGTTGGTAGATGCAAACTATTACATTTAGAATGGATAAACAACAAGGTCCTAACGTAGAGCATAGGGTATTATATTCAATATCCTGTGATAAACCATAATGGAAAAGCATATAAAAAAAGAAGGTATATAGGTGTATAACTGAGTCACTTTGCTGTACAAAGTAACACATTATAAATCAACTATACAGCAAAAAAAAAAAAAAAAAAAAAAAAAAATTAACGCTCTTGTGTTCAGGTGCAAAATTCCCCACCAACAGTAAGGGTTTCTGTCTCCAGCATTCCCTGCTCAAAGGTCAGCAGGGCCAACGGCCCTCTCTCACTATGAGATCTCTCCTGGCCACCACCCACTGCCTCTACCTATCTGATACTGTCTTCTAGCTGACACGCTCACAGCCACGCTGTGACAGCAGGGCAAAAAGGGTCTCATTCACCCTGGTTTCTCCCCACAGTTGGTGCTAAGAGTTCATTCCTTCAAGGAGTACTGAACTGAACCAACTAGTTAATCCCTTTTATGAATAGCCAGATCATGCCAAACCACAAAATCCTTCTCTCTCAACTTCCACTGGCATTCCTGTTTGGGAGTCATCCTGCATTGCTGGGAAATCAGTCCATTCAACTTGTATGATAACTGGGTGGGGCTAGGTTGTGGAAGATTCTCTCTGAATCTTCAGATACCAGTTCTTACAGGACAATGAACTATTAGAAATGGAAAACAAATCATTAAAAAATACCATTATTTCTTCAATTCTAAGATGCCACTGATTTAAAGATAAGCTGTTTAGTTTTGTGGAAAAAAATCATGAAATGGAACACACATTTCAGAAATGAAGTCTGAAAAATACTGGATCTTAGAACAGGTAGCATGACTAATGAGCTAATAAAGACACAACACCCTTCCTAGGAGATTGTCATTTGAACCTCATTTCACCAAGCTCTGTGATGCTAAGTAAAACTACTCTGGGACACATAAGTGAACAGTCCCCCTGTTCCAAGCACATGGAAGGCTAGCCTGGAAGAATGATGGCCACCTGACACCACACGTACAGGTGATCAGGCAGCTTTTAAAAAGTGCTTAGTGGAAAGCATTTGTTTTAAATATTTAAAAATTTTCTGAATTTGCCCAGTTGTGAGAATGAATGTCAAGTTGGTCCTGCCATAAAATATCAATCCTGTATTTCTGGGTGTAGCCACAGGGACCCCGCCCCGCCAAGGCTTCTAACTGTATCCAATGAGGCTGCACCACAACCTCTCAGCTGAAGGTGGAAGGTTGGAGGCCCATTAGGAGGGATGATATTCCATTAGGTGAGGAAGCAATACAAGCTATGAGCAAAGCAGAATGGAATGCTGAGGCTGAAGGGAACAGATTTTACTGGACCTGCCTTCATGCTAACTGGTGGTGGCCCTGTGAGATACTGTTAGAACAGTCCATATAACCCTCCCTCCCCCATCAGACTTTTCACCGATTTCATCTTTGCTACTGGCACAAAACGCTCCTTTTGCTATTTTCAAGTGTTAATACTGAGGGAACTTGCTCCATATTCCTGAACTGTTTCACAAAAGACAAAGTCCTCAAGATCACAGCTTTCATATCTTTTCCTGAAAAATGGCTTCCATTTTGAGTGCTAGCTAAATTGAGTACATTTAAGGAGAATTTCATCTTACTGATTACATCGACCTTAAAAAATGGTTTGATCTGTAGCTCCAAGTGGACTGGGCAATACAGAAAAGGAGTTTCTGGTACTCTATACAATAGGATCTGGGGAAGTAAAATATAAATGATTACCATCCATTTATCCTTCAACGAGATCAATCCCTTTTGATAAACACTAAAATTCTAATGTTCTTATTTTCAGCTAAACCTCAACCTGCCTATTTTATTTGTATAGTGCTTTTGATTCTCAAACAGGATTTCAGCCCTATGGAATTCATCACAAACTTCCCAGTATATCTGGGTAGGAGGTTCATCTCTACCACTTTATTCTTCCCAGCCATATGACCTTGTGCAAAGACTGAACCTGAGGGCTTCAGTTTACTCCTCTGCAAAATGGGGACAGCAGTGCTTAGCTCAAAGGAATGTTATGATTATGCAAAGGGCTTAGCACACAACATGCAAACATTTCAGTTCAACATTAGCTATTATCAGCATATCTGGACCCTCCTACCCTATTCAAATGATATAGATCTTGGATATATTCAATTTCAGGGACTTTAATGCGGACACATCCTACACAGATGAACAAATTTAAGGAAAACATGCCTGCTTTTCTTCCCAGATGCTAACATTTTAAAGTGCACAGAAAATACTCAAGGGTCAGGGCTCTAGGCACAACATACACACCAGTTGTGTGCAGGGAATCAGGCTTCAGGGGAACCTGTTCTTTTCTTGTCATCTTCCCCCATATCCCTACTCTCTCTCCATCATATTTCTGCTGTGTAAAACGCCCTACTTTTCTTATGTGCTGTAACTATGTTTACTCTTGAAGACTTCCTCCTCGGACATCTTGTAAACATAACATTGCTCTCTTCTGACACTCATCACAACAGGCTACGGCTGTCTTTACGTGAGGCTGCTATGCTTTAGAAGGCAACTTCTATTATTGTCTCCCCTGGGTCCAGTTAGCGTGGTCCAGACGCTATACTCACGTCCTCTGAACGTTCATTAGATACCATTCTAAGCAAACCAAATGGGCCTTCATTATTTTGTGTGATTGTTTTTAACCACATACCTCAATTATCCTTTAACACTTCAGATGATGTTTCAGAAAATGAGAAATGGATTTTTTTTTTTTTTTTGCCTAAAGCCTATCAATTTGCAGGTCTCCACTCTTCCCTGTGAGTGACGTGAGGGAAAAAAACCCCAGTGGTATGTTAACAGTAGCCAGAGAAATAGTGATTTTTCTTGTTATCATTTAAGACCTATTATAATATTTTAATTTATAAATATTCACATTTTATATTGAAGTCTTCACTGTCTTAGCAAAATCAGAAAAAGTGCTATAATAAAATGCTGTCATTAAAAAAAATTAAAAAAAAAACCTCCTTGATTTTCTAGATAAGCCTTTGCCTGATACCACTGTTGAAATTATATCATTTTGTGTTGTGTGTATATCATCCCAACATAAGGATATAAACTTTGTGTGCTAAAACGTGACTGACAACAGGACCGGTAAGATTTCACTCTAAGATCACACTGTACAGGGGCTAAGGTAGAGAAGGGAAAACACAGAAGTTTCATAGATCTTTCTTAGGAAAAAACCCTTCAAAACCAGCCAGCAACAGCAGCTAAAACTTATATAGCATTTACTAAGTGCCTGCACATTTCACCTTAACCCTATGAGGTAGGTTCTGCTATCATCTTCATTTTACAGATGAGGAAATGGGCACAGAGAGGTTAAGTAATTTGCCAAAGGTCACGTAAGGAGTAAGTGGAAAAGCTGGGGTTCAGATAAATGCAGTATAGCTCTAAGGACCATAGTTATAACCATACCATACTCTATATACTACATCAGTAAGGGAATAGTTGCTTTCTTGAACAAATCTCCTATTCAATGATATGCATATGGTTCAGCTGGAAACATTACAGACCAATCACCATCTGGCTAGAACCTTGATTATTTCAGAAATAGGCATCCTATGTAACTTAAGGTGGGTAGAATAGTTATTTATGGATTACTGTACTAAATATGTCAAAACACCAACTATCTCAATAATCATACACTTATTTCACTCATAAGAACTTCCAAAAATAACTCTTCTGTATCAAAAAACTTATAAATGGCACAAGAGAGTTAAATAATGGCCTATGGAGGAGAGAAGGAAAATTCTGCTAGGGGAAACTCTAGTGAAGCATTTTCTCCATTACATTTTTGATTGATATAGTTCATGAAAGAAGCCTCGCTTTGCCTTCCTTTTTTTTAAAAAAAAATATTTATTTTTGGCTGCGTTGGGTCTTCGTTGCTGTGCGCGGGGCTTTCTCT
Organism: Physeter macrocephalus; assembly: GCF_002837175.3. Taxonomy (NCBI): domain Eukaryota; kingdom Metazoa; phylum Chordata; class Mammalia; order Artiodactyla; family Physeteridae; genus Physeter; species Physeter macrocephalus. The sequence continues at coordinate 33,215,765 of NC_041233.1, read as the reverse complement.
AGTTGCAGTGAGCGGGGGCCACTCTTCGTCGAGGTGCACAGGCTTCTCATTGCGGTGGCTTCTCTTGTTGTGGAGCACGGGCTCTAGGCACGCGGGCTCAGTAGTTGTGGCTCGCGGGCTCTAGAGCGCAGGCTCAGTAGTTGTGGTGCGTGGGCTTAGTTGCTCCGTGGCATGTGGGATCTTCCCAGACCAGGGCTCGAACCCGTGTCCCCTGCATTGGCAGGCGGATTCCTAACCACTGCACCACCAGGGAAGCCCTGCCTTCCTTTTTTTTTAGTGATTCCTCTGAGAGGGAATGCAAGAAACTAAATCTGAGGGGGAAAACTGCTTTCATAATCTCAAGTGTAAACCACGAATAGGCTTTTCTGATAAAAGTTAAAGCCTGAAGAGATAAGAAAGGCAAGCATGTATTCCTTTAAACATTGCAATAAATTTGCAAAAATATTCAGCAACTATGCACATACTGTTTTATACTTAAAATGCAACAATTTTCATGATTCGAATATGTTTTTCCTGAGTGTTTTAAGGATATTTTGTTCTACTAGACGATTCAAAAGTAAGACTTACACACACACATAACATATGTAACAGGAATTCTCCACATGATTAGCACTGTGGACTCTCCTAACAGTGTCAAACAATGAGAAGCCAAACATGATCACATCCATATCGTAAGGAGAGCCTGGCGAATCACCTATGTCTTTGTTTTCTAGTCAGTGCTTCTGATAAGTTCAGCAGATGTACAGCCATGACTTGTTTCCAAACATCCAGACCCCCTCACTGGCTCACCACAATTACACGAGTAATAAGTTCTAAGTATTCAAAGAAAGACTGCAGGTGTCGCTTTACTTCTCTCTGGTCCCTTTACCAAACCCCTACATCACTTACGACATTACTTGTTAATATTCTGCAATCCAAAATGAAAAATGCAGGTACACAAGTTTGCTAAATTTCACTTAACCAAATAAATTTAAAAATAGATAAAATACTTAAATTCCTGCAACACAAAACTTGGTTTTCATATTCATTTGAACATTTTAGAATTACTCAAACACAAGAATTGAAAATGTGTGTGCTATTTGGAAGAGAACTACTGAATTTATTCTCCAGAAGAAAAAGCAGACCTGAAGCATCACATTACTGGAACACCTGAAACATGTTGACAAGTTCTTATCTTCTAAACTTCAACGAAAGCTGCTTGCACAAACTATTTAAAGAATATCTGCCCCTATTAAACAAGCCAGATATCTGATGTATTAAGGAAGTCAGAAGCTGAGTCACTTCATTTCTTTCTGTTGCCTCCAGTTGCTAGAATACTGGCAATTCGCATAAATATGTTTAATGTATCCATGTAGATTCCCAGCATCCTAGAAAAGAAATTATGCCTGTTAAATATGATGTAATTCTTGTAACAATGACAAAAACTATTTCTTAATGTAGGAGAGAAGAAAGCGCAACACTGATTATTTGTCCCAGGTATATGAATTGGAAATTTTAAAAAAGATGCCAACTAAGGAAGTCCTAGACTAGAAAACTATCAAGATTTTTCTTTTGGCAGATTAATCTTTTAAATGTTAAAGGGCAGTTTTAAAAATCATTATATTCTCTGACACTCTACTACGAGTACAGTATCTTGCTTAAAAAAAAAAAAAAAGAAATGGGTGATAGACAATGAAATAACCAAAACAAAACCCAAAGAAACACCTTCACAAAAATGTGTCAGACACAAGTCTGGCATTTTAAAATATAACACACTCCCTCAATGCCTCCCCTCATTACCCCCAAAAAACCTGCTACAAATCTGTAAGCATTATAGCCATGTTTAAATAAAATAAAAAGTTAAAAATTGAAGTGTTTCCAATTTTTAATAAAATAGGCTTTTCTATTAAAAATTTCAATTATGTACACTTTCCAAAAATAACACTTGACTAATACATCTTTTCTTCAGTTTTAAAGTCTGTTAAGTAAAAATTACACACACACACAAAATTAATTGACCAACAAAAGCACTAAGGCTAATTAACAAAAATAGGTAAAATACTCTGAATCAATTGAATACATACCTAATTATTACACTTAGTTGCAATACAATCAAATGTTCTGTGTATACATAGCTTACTAAGGAAAGAGAACAGACCAAATAATAACAAATAAAATAGTAAAATTCAACAAAGTCATTGTTGCAGGTTGAACTCAAAAGATATGTTCAAGTCCTAATCTGTGGTACCTGTGAATGTGACCTTACTTGGGAATAGGGTCTTTGCGATTATAATTAAGATGTGAGTTAAGAAGAGGTAATACTGGAGAAGGGTGAGCCTTAATTCAATATGGCATCATTATAAGAGACAGAGGGCTTCCCTGGTGGCGCAGTGGCTGAGAGTCCGCCTGCCAATGCAGGGGACGCAGGTTCGTGCCCCGGAGCGGCTGGGCCCGTGAGCCACGGCTACTGGGCCTGTGCGTCCGGAGCCTGTGCTCCGCAGCGGGAGAGTCCACAGCAGTGAGAAGCCCGTGTACC
>NC_041233.1:33204706-33213209 GCF_002837175.3 Physeter macrocephalus | reverse complement strand
GCAAAAAAAAAAAAAAAAAAAAAAAAAGAGACAGAGATACAGGGAGAACATCATATGAGGACAGGAGTAAAGATTAGAGTGATATATCTACAAGCCAAGGAATGCCAAGGATCGTTGGCCATGACAAGAAGCTAGGAGAGAGGCATGGAGTAGATTCTCCCCTAGGGCCCTCAGAAGGTACCAACCCTGATGATACCTTGATTTCCGACTTCTGGACTCCGGAACTATGAGAGAATAAATTTCTGTTGTTTTAAATCAGCCAGTATATATAATTTGTTATAGCAGTCCTTGGAAACTAACACAGTCATAAAACAAAATATGCCAAAGCAACACAAATGTCCTTATGCAACAAAGAAAAGACATTAAAGGCTACTTACGAATTGATGGGATCATATTTTTGAACTCCATACACTGGTGCTACTTCTGCACGTTTGATTACTTTCTGTGTATCATACAGAAGAAACATGCTGAAAAGAACTAATCCACCATAAATTGCCACTGAGTACAGAGTGGCGCCAGCCACAGTGGTAGGTGGAAGAAACATAGATCCTGAAATCAAAATGGGAAAAAAAAGTTTCTCTGGGAAAAAGGATTTTTCTGTAACTGGATTTATAATCAGCATTACTTAAAAAAATTTTCTTCTTTGGTATGTTGCACACATAAGAAACCATCTGAGTATGTGCTCTAATTTTACATACATTCAGTTTAAAACCCATTATACTCATTCTTGCAGTGGGTCACTTGCCCACATTATAGGAAAGTTCCTGCATCAGAATTTTCATGTTCTCCAGACCAACTTTCCCATTTTACATGTATTTGGTAAAACCAATAATAATGGTTTGCCATGATGCCAAATGAGCAAATCCAGTCAAATTAGCATATATGTTTTAACCAACTTTTAAAAATGACACTTACTAAATTCTCTCCATTAGGATACCTGAGTATGTCAGATGATTTTAGGACATCATGAACCAAGAACCAAGCATCAAAGCACAGTGGCTTACCTAGTGAGGACACAAAGACGACACCCAGGCCCACGCCCAGGGGTGCTCCCATGTTCAAAAACTTCTCACTGGGTGCACACATGGCCACAGTGGAGAGGCCTCCCACAACACCAGCTGTGTACCATGCAGCTCTGATGAGAAGAGGCCCCCCTAATATTGTCAGAGGAGCCACCACTGCACCCATCACACCTGGAGAAAGAGCAAGCAGGCAGTTAAATATTTACTAAATAACAACCAAAAGGAAAATGCTTCTTCTAACTAACATGCCATCTGAACATATTATAGCTTATAGTTAAACAATATGATTACAAAAAGTCTTCTCCTTATTTAGGTGACACTATCCCCAAAGCCCCACAACTAAAAGTTGTACCTATCCAAATTCTAAATCACAACTAACACTATTCCTAGTCAATCAGTCAAAACTCACACAAGTATAAACACTAATCTAGATTTTTAGTAACTACGTCAAATTCAGTGTAGTTCATTATTTGGATCTGAGTCTACCAATAGTCTTTATAACAATATTCACATTTGGAAGAACTGAGATGAAAGGCTTAAAATAACTGAAGGTCAAATCTACTGTGCTGAAAGAGAACACAGTAAAAGGAAAGAATAAGTATATGATGCTAATCTTAAAGTAGGAACTTCAAGGACAGATGCTGCTGTCACCTTGTGTAATAGGGAATGTAATCACAGCTTGTAAAAAGCAATTTTAGTTGTCAGATATTTATAAACATGTCCACCAAAAGTATAGTAACAATAATTTCATTAGCAAAGGTAAACAGAAATCTTTTATTTAAAAAAAAATAGATCTTAGATAAGGCATTCTTTCCGTATTGAGTAGAGCAAGCTACACCCTTTTCTTTTATTTTTTGGCAGTACCATGTGACTTGTGGGATCTTAGTTCCCCAACCAAGGGTCGAACCTGGGCCCCCTGCAGTGGAAGCGTAGAGTCCTAACTACTAGACAGCCAGGGAATTCTCAACTATACCCTTTTCTTAAACATTAAATGTGCATAGTTGAACTCATGGAATAAGCACAGAGCTACCTTCACACTGAAATTTTAATACCAGTGTGTCTCTTTTGAGACTAACATTTCTAGATCAAGTAATAGGGCATATTTTATCACATGATGATGAAAAATTAAATTTTTTGTTCTAGGAAAGATATTGGATAGAAGTTCGTCTGTATGACATTTCTATTAGAATTCCTATCAGTTTTGCAACTGACAGCAAAATTTTAAGAAAAACTCTCAAGGAGATTATTGAGATTTTTTCCAATGATACTGATAAAAATCTTAAATGGCAATAGATGTTTGCTGCTTAAGAACAAATCAATTACAAAACTAATAAGAATAGCTCAACATTATCATTGTGAATGAAAACGGCCCTTCAGGAAATTAGTACATCCACTGGGGAAAACAAGTATGAAGGTTCCTCAAAAAATAAACACAACTATCATATGATCCAGCAATCCCAATTCTGGGTTTATAAGCAAAGGAACTGAAATCAGGATATGAAAACAACCCAAGTGTTTGTCAATGGATGGATGGATAAAGAAGATGCGGTATATATAAACAATGGAATATTATTCAGACTCAAAAAAGAATGAAATGTTGCACTTCTTGAGAATACAGATGGATCTTGAGGGCATTAGGCTAAGTGAAGTAAGTTGGACAGAGAAAGACAAATATCGTATGATCTCACTTATACGTGGACTCTAAAAAAGTCAAACAGAGAAACACAGAGCATAGTGGTGGTTACTAGGGGCTGGGGGGAGACGAAAATGCAGAGATACCTGTCAAGGGGTACAAGCTTCCAGTTATGATTAACAAGTTTGAGGACTTAATGTACATCATGATTACAGCTAATAATACCATATCATAAATGCTGCTAAGAGAGTAGATCTTAAATGTTCTCACCATAAAAAAGATATGGTAAATACGAAATGAAGGTGTTAGCTAATGCTATGGTAGTAATCATTCTGTAATATATAAATGTGTCAAGTCAACATGTTGTATGCCTTAAACTTATACAATATCATGTATCAGTTGTATCTCAATAAAGCAGGGGAAAAACACAGTTAGAAGAGACTAGCTTTCAGTGAGCGTTTCAGTAATTCTTGCACAGTATCACTTAGGCCTGATTGAGACCGCAGCTGTGTCCACAAGGTATTAAACATCTGTATGAAAAATGAAAATAGAATGCATTGGGATGTTCATCCTGGGTCAAAAGCTGGCTTTGATGTCTCTTTGACACCGTGAGTGGCTGGCCTTAGGTAATCCACTTTGGATTAAAGGGGTCTGAAACTCAATCATGCCTGTGAATGAAGAATTAGACAGAGAGCTGGACTTTAAGAAATAACACTGGGGGCTTCCCTGGTGGCGCAGTGGTTAAGAATCTGCCTGCCAGTGCAGGAGACATGGGTTTGAGCCCCGGTCTGGGAAGATCCCACATGCCGCGGAACAACTAAGCCCGTGCACCACAACTACTGAGCCTGCACTCTAGAAGCCGCAAGCCACAACTACTGAGCCTGTGTGCCACAACTACTGAAGCCCATGTGCCTAGAGCCCACGCTCCGCAACAAGAGAAGCCACGGCAATGAGAAGCCCGCACACCGCAACGAAGAGTAGCCCCCACTCATCGCAACTAGAGAAAAGCCTGCGCGTAGCAACAAAGACCCAATGCAGCCAAAAATAAATAATAAATTTATAGAAAAAAAGAGAAATAACATTGGGGGGTGTCAGTCTTGACTTTGGCACTTCCTGCTGTGTGACCTCACCCAGCCTCAGCTTCCTCATCCATGAACATATGGACAGGCTAATGCCTGCACACACAGCTTCCAAGATGTTTATGAAGAATAAAGCAAATTTTGAAAACAAATTAAAAAAAGAAAAAAATGGTTTTCATACTGCGCAAGAAAAGGTTACTTAACACAGCAGACCTAAGCCTACCTTTACAAAGACCTGCTTGCAAGGTTAGTCCTTGGCTGGCATCTGAGAACTTGGCACTGGAATCATTCTCTAACCTTACGGTTGGACTATTTATGCAAACAATGAGTTATGCTGAATGCCTGCTTTCCTTCTGGGAGTCTGGATTTTGGTAGTTGCTAGGAGGGTCCCTAAATGATCAGCCCCCTAAAAACCTTGGGCGCTGAATCTCTAATGGGCTTCCCTGGGCAGAAACATTGTACATGTTACTGCACATTTCGCATTCTTGCCCTGTGCCCTCAAAGGAAGGAGACAGCACTGAAAGCCTGTGTGTGGATTTCTCCACACTCTAGACTTTGCCTGTATCTTTCTCCCTTGCTGATCCTGTTGTGTATCCTTTCACTGTAATAAACCTTAGCTCTGAGTATAACTATATGCTGAGTCCTGTGACTCCATCTAACAAATTGCTGAATGAATGGGTGGTCTTGGGGACTGCCCTCCAACACACATAAAACACCCAGAACTTAAGTAATTTATATGTTACAATAATATCAGATAAGTGGTTTTCTAAGCAACACAGGTAGAAAGGCTTACTTATTCTAGCTCGAATTAAAACTACATAGCTACTTTAATTCAACAAGTGGATCCACTATTTATCAGAGGTAAAATGACACTGAACCTGTTTATTCAAGGAAACAGTGTCTAAAATGGGAAACAGGTGTAGAACTCTATTTACTGGCCAAGACGTTGAATAATCCTTGAATATTTATATGGCACTAAGAGATATTAAATTTTATAGCAAATGCACATACTACGTTTTAAATAATTTTTTTCTTAAAAGCAGGTTACTGGTATTAGAAGAAAATATTGGGACCATCGCCCTCCCAACCACAAAAGTTCTGTCTTGTAAAGGTCCATGGAAAATATCTATGGTTGAATTACCTAAGACCTAATGGAAGAGAGGCTTGAAAACCAAGGTTGGGAAGTCATGCTCTCTCACATTCACCAAAACAAAGCCTGCACATGAAGAATACAAATGATGTATTTCACACTGGAACTGCATCATACTGGGTACCCCAAAACTAATTTCCATTTACTAACCCACGTTAAAAACGTTTCAGTCTGTCTCCCTGGAATTTTCATGGAAATGCTTATAAAATTTGTCTTGGCTTATGGTAGAGACCATGCATCTAAAGCATTTTTGTTTCTGCATCTGGTGTTCTTTACTCAACCCAGAGGCAGAATACCCTGGGATACTTGCAATGGAAAATACTTTATGTAAACTTTAAAATATTTGTCTTTCCATAATTAAGGAAAATATACATATACCTAAAGGAATAGTAATACTGTTCCCCAATACCAGGGTTGGACAGCCTCTGTCCTGCCCACAGGAACTTTGTGCCAAGAACTATCTAAATACTGACCCAGCTAACCGCATCACACACAAAAGTGAATTTCCAAAGATCTTTTTGACTGCTTTCTTCTTCCCAATGCTCCACTGCAAAAACCTCTGCTCCTATTCTTTCACATGTCTTACGTCCTCCTTCTCTGGTAGAGACCCCCAGTTTCTTATTTTTCTAAAGATATACAACAAGAACAATTCTCAAGTGATGTGTATCAGATCTGAAATCCTCCTGGTATTAGACCAAATGCATAAAAGGAAATCTCTGCATATACTAGACTGTCACCAGAGGCAAGTGTAATGCTGGGGCTGTCTATGGTCTTAGTATCAGAATCATTAACTTTCCAGAGTGGAGATCTGGCAATAATACTACCAGGAATAAGTGCAGAAAACCGTTAAGTGTTTAGCAGACATGAGGCTTAATTAAGTTGTGTACATATCATTTCATTTACGACTGTGAAGAGCCATCAAAAAAGACAGTGTTTAAGATTGTTTAACAACAATTGTAAAACAGAACATACCAGAATGTAGTAACCAAGCAAGATGCTTTGGGCCTGGGCTCTGGTCATAGGATATCGACTGGACCAGCACTGCAGCTCCAATCATGGCTGCAAAGGTTGCACCAATTGTCTGAAAGACATGTATTACTAAGAAAAATTGATCCTTATACAACAGCAAAGCAGAAACCCACAGGTTCCAAGTCCAGTTAGTCCCTCCAATAAACCATGTTTAAAAAGATGAAGGATAATAAACAGAATCCTATTATTTTTCTAGCACATTAAAAGGCCTTGTGCTTATTTCAGTTTGGTCAAATTAGCAAGAGCACCCCCTACTATCATACATAAAGTGTTCCAGACAACTTTAAGTGAATGAGTAGAGCTTTGGCAGATAACATCATCTTTAAAAAATTTTATTCTTGTTAGACAAAGGTATAACAAAACCCCTTTAAAAATCCCAGAATAATTATTTTAAATTATATTTATTTTGGTATAGCACAGGTAACATTAAAAAAGTTAGTCATGATACACCAATTAGAATATATATATACATATATCTATATATATCTACATATATCACATTGTCTCAAACTCTATATTTGCTAAATGAAAACTTGAAAAAAAGAAGCACATGGAAAAGATGAGAAATAAGATTCTACATTTCTATCCTCCAAATTTTCTGGCTGAATTGGCCCTCATCCCCTTTCTTTGTCTATCTTAGATTTCCATTGTTATACATTTAAATATTGCTTGTGCATAACAAGGAAGAAATGTTTATAATGAAAGATGATCATCTTCAGGAAATTTAAAGCAGAAATTGCAAACTTGCAGCCCTTGGGCAAGATCAGGCAGCAGATGTTTTGTTTGGCCAACTATTCAAAAAACAATTGAGCATGAATGCATTTAGTTGGAAGGCTTTCTCTAGATGCCAAAATCCCACGTGACATACCAGGCCTGCCTCACTCATCTGCATTATGTCTAACCCATGGGCATCTGAACGGTCAACATCTGAGGTAAAGTACAGGTAAACATAACAGCTGTTTTTGCTGAGAATGTGAAAGCCTTCACTCACAACACAGAAAAGCATGCTGGGTTCTACTTCACCACCTTCCAATGGAGAAACAATTACTAAAAGCTACTTCATCTATCTCTGTGCAAAGCATTTTCAGGATATTTAATACAATTATATATTTTTCTTTTAAAGTCCTTCATCATCCAGGTTCATATTTTGCCTTTTACCTTCCCATACTCTACACTCCAGCTACACTGAACTGGTAGGCTGCAAACGTGCCCCAGTTTCACACCTCTTTAATTTGGTTTATTGTGCCTAAAAATACCTCCTTCCTATCCGGTTGACATATTCAAGTACTACCTCCTTGCCTGTAAAGTTTTTCTGGTAGGTACCCTGGCTGTAATAAGCAGTGTCAGATGTCCCTACTCTGTTCCAAAAGTACTTGATACAAACTTTGACATTATCTGTGTGTATGTCTGTCACCTCCCAAAGGCTTCTTCCTCTCTGTAGCACCTGTCTGGCTTTCTAAACGATTTTACTTAAGCAGCCCTAAAGGCAGGTGAGACTGATCTTATGCCCACAAGCACCTGAGAATATGGCCCAAGCACAAAACCTCCTTGAAGCCTTATTTTAGGGGCTAAAGTCTTTTGTATATTTTAATCTTTCATGTTTGCTTTATTACAAAAGCATTGCTTTAAATTGTTTACCTCTGATTAAAACTGACATACCTGATGAGAATGCAACAAGCTGATTCTGTGCTTTCAATAACCTCTAGGCTAGGAGATTCATGACACCCATCTGAGAAGCAAGACCCTAATACTGAAGTGTCTAAATGGCTACACAACTGCAAATGGTTCTCCTTTTGGAAAGTACAGAATAGTGGAAACATTACAGATTTGGAAGTCATAGGGATTTGGGTTGCCCATGGGAAGAATCAGTGGGAATTTGCTGTGGAAAGTGTGTAAGTATTATATAAACTTTCCCATCTCCCATTCCCTTCCAGTCTCACACTCGTTGCTCTAGTTTGCATTACCATCATTTTAGACCTTGAAAAGGCACAGCTGGTATACCTGCTTCCCGTCTCTTCCACATTAGCTCTTAAAGCTCAAATACAAATCATACTTTCGCTGTTCCAGTATCTGCAATGGCCTCTAAGCGCTTAGGTGCTCTCCTCAGCTTGGCAATCAAACACACCCTTTCTAATTGTGTCTTCTTCACACTCCAGACCTCAAACACTTGAACTTCACTTGAATGGGATTATAAAGTCACTTGTAATGACTACCTCCTCTTCTTTGCCCAAGCTGTTTTTTTCACAAAACTCGACTACCCTGTCCTCTCCTACTAAAATAAAAAAATGCTAGCAAAACAACAAATGCTCAAGAAACTCTCACTGAATATAAAACCTTATGTAGGGTCAAGAAAAGTTCAGAATAGTGCCAGCACTATTCTACTCCTATAGTATACAGCGCTTGGGTTTTTGTGACAGCTATTCGCCACTGACCTCTAAGATGGATTTTTTTAAACATCTTTATTGGAGTATAATCGCTTTACAACGTTGTGTTAGTTGCTGCTGTATAACAAAGTGAATCAGCTATACGTATACATATATCCCCATGTCTCCTCCCTCTTGCGTCTCCCTCCCACCCTCCCTATTCCACC
>NC_041233.1:33200070-33204600 GCF_002837175.3 Physeter macrocephalus | reverse complement strand
TGTTAGCATACGGTATTTGTTTTTCTCTTTCTGACTTACTTCACTCTGTATGACAGACTCTAGGTCCATCCACCTCACTACAGATAACTCAATTTCATTTCTTTTTATGGCTAATATTCCATTGTATATATGTGCCACATAAGATGGATTTTCATCTGCCTTATTTTTTAGTAAATTACTACAAAATAGAGCTGTTTGATATCTGCTGCTAGATAAGCAGAATGTTCCTGTAAGTTTGGGTTCCAACATCTTTGCTGCTACTAAAATACATATTCAACAAGGAATAATAGCTGACTTGCCTAAGAAGGTATTTCCTACTTTGTTTCAGCTGCACTAATAATTCATATATTACTTGAACAAAGATTTGTTTAATATAGTAAGGTAGTCTATCCATTTAATCCCCTCCTCTGACAGTTTTCATTTAATCTTTTGCTATTTAGTGGGAAAGGAAAACAAAAACAAGCTAACTTACCACCCAAGAGCCTCGCATCATGAAGTTCATGAGGGCAGGAGTTCTGCTCACTGCCAGGGCAGACAAAGCTGTTATGCCGATACTTCCTGCTAAGTACATATAGGTGGTATGAATTCTATCCTTCACATACTGAGGCCAAATTCTGTAAGAAACACAACACAGTTAATTTACAGAATTATGAATGTGAATTTTGGATGAATCATTTACTGGGTGGGAGATCTTGAGAACTATCACTTTATTGCTCTAAATCTTATTCCAGTATCATGGAAATAATGATGCATGTTGGAGTTACCATAAAAAATTAAGTAATATAAAACATATAAGCACTTGGTACATATACAAAACAACACATTTGCTTCTTGCTTAAACACATATAACCTTGGTAAAAGATTTTTACTTATTGTTTGAATAAATATATGCCAAGGAAATAAGAGATTCTATTTTTATTCATGTATATTTCCACACAGTTGGACCACTGGACACAAAATATTCCAAAGTGGTGAAAGATAAGGATGAGAAGAAAACTGGAACCTTTAAGGCGCGAACTGTTTGAGAACAATTTACTTACACGGCTTTTTCAATAGCTCCAATCTCATTAGACATTCCCAAGCCATAGTAGCACAAAGCTCCAAGACCAACAGCAGCCCCTCCAGCAATAAACCATCTTCCCATCTGATCAACTGCAGAACACAGGAGGAAATGCAAGTTAACACTGCTGTCTTGACTAAAATGATTAGACTTAATTAATCTTTAAGTTCACTCTAACAAAATTTGCGGAGGCAGTGTATCTGTAGATGTAGGGGTACTTCTGTGGTATATGTTATTTTATTCATAAGAGATGTGTGTTCTCGTGACACTCTTAGAAAATAAAGATGAGAAAAACATGTTAACATCACATGTTATATTTAATATTGTGTCTAAAGTGCTATTAACAAAGATGATGCTTTACATGGAGTCGAGAAAAAATGAACCAAAGAAAAATGTAATTAGTATTTATGCAGCAGGATCAAGGGAGAGGGTGCTCTTGTTTTTTAGAGTACTGAGAAGGCAATAATTTATCAACTCTTAACTGGATGGAGGTATTCACAAAGAGCATCTTGCTCCCTTTAGTCAGTTTGTTGAATTTTGCATTTGGATTTTTCCTGGGCTACTGACATGCAGTACGATACTCCCTTGTGATGCTGGGCGGCAGCACCCACTCAGCCAGCTGATCATGAGGGTAAACAGCCGACACACTTATAACCATCTGAACTCACCCAACAATTCTAGTTTTCACTTTCAGGATTCAATAAATCACAGGAAGGATTCAACACTTAATTATAAAATAGGCTTAGTGTTAGATAATTTTGCCCAGGCTTAATGTTAGATAATTTTGCCCAACTGTAGGCTAATGTTAAGTATTCTGAACACGTTTAAGGTAGGCTAGGCTAAGCTATGATATTTGGTAAGTTAGGTATATTAAATATATTTTGAACTTCAGGACATCTTCAACGTATGATGGGTTTATCAGGACGTAAGTCCATTTTAAGTCAGGGAAGATGGGTATTGACCTTTTGCAAGGTTGTTAAGGAGCAGTAGTGTTCTTTGATTTTGGGTAGATTACCAATCTAGATTCTGAACTTGGAAAGCTGAAATCCAAACTGTGAACCAAACTGACTTCATTAGGGTATTGCTTCCTGAGAGGCCCTAAAGGGGCAGCCAATCAAGATGACCCCTCTTGAACAACTAGCTTCTCATTAACATCTATGTTTTGGTGATTTACTCTTGACCTGAAACATATACAAATATTATGTTTGAAGTAAGATTCTACATGACTTCAAATGAACTTCATTAACAGATTATAACTTTCAGATCATGGCACATTAACTAATAATCCTTAAAAAAATGGTGAAAGTAAAATTTTTTTCTGGAAGAAATATGACTGGGGACCACTGAGCTCAGTGTGAAGTACCAACCTTTTCAGGGTCATCAGATACCTGAGGATGACTGCCCTTCTTCTCACAAAATGCACATATGTACAAGTTCGCATATACTTTAAGGAGGCTGTTCATGGACCTTTTTTTAAAAACACGAGTTTACTAAAGGCTGCCACCTACTTTTAAATATTTTTTCCAATGATGGTTCCAAAGCTGCCTCCTTGAGTTCTTGGCTAGTTTTCCCACGCCGAATTCCAATTCTTGTCTTGGTGGCATATTCCTGATACACATGGACACAAAGACACACACCACCCACACCAAAAGAATATTAACAACAAAATAAAACAGAGGATCTCATCACCCTAGAAAACTCTGTATAATGTAACTTGGTACTTTCTATGTATGTAAGTCATACATACTTCACTATGAAAGTATGTTAGCCAATCTAAAAAATTAAATGTAGACTCTACCTGTGCTCTATCTTTGAAGTGATTCACTAATTCATTACAACCTAACTTTAGTTCAGGTTTCAGAACTGTTTATTTCATAAACTACAAATTTTATTTATATCTCTAGAATTATCATATTTTAAATACTAACTTTTAAAAGATACGCATTCAGTAAATATTAGCTGCATTTTTTCATCTGGGAAATGGGCTCAATCCTTCCTTTAACACAAAGCCAAAGGGAGGGATGACTACTACCTCTATTTTAGCTCTTTTTCAACAGTGGAACAGTTAATTTAAGAGAAAAAAGTTGTCTCTTTTAGCTTCTGTATATTTCCTTATCTACCTCACATTTCAAAATTTATACTCCTAATGTGAATGCTAGAGCTGAAATCTACTACAAAAGGAAATGGGTTTCTCTCTAACTTGACAGATTTTGTTTTACCATTCTCTAAACAAGAGCTGAAATGACATGTTTAGTACTTATTAATAAGTTATTGGCCAAATGGTAATATTCTTAAGCTTTTGACAATAGGCTCCACGATCTCTCTGTTGAACCATACAGCTCTCAATCCTTCACAAATTACTCTAAATTATCTGAATGAGAAATTCCAAGAGCTGTAAGTAAAGGAGAAGTTACAGGCGTTCTTTTTCATATATGATAAGGATGGAACTGAATGATACAACACTAATATGGAGAAAGAGCTGATTTGGGACATTTTCAGGGCTGTTTCAGTAAATCACTAATGGTAGAATAGGGAGCTTCAAAATCTGTCAAAAAGTGGTCCCAGGAGCATACAGAGAGACAGACAATATAAAAATATTCAGATTATCTTTACCCTGCTGGGTGGTAAGAGCCACTGATTTTTCGTGATGGAATTCTTCACAACAGGGGAGGCTTTGGTGAGAGCTGGGTGGAAAACCCTGGAAGGTAGTGTCCGGAGACACACAAGTCTTGCGGCCAGCATGGTGGTGCACCAGGTTTACCAAGTAGATCTGAAATGCTAGTTAGAGACAGAGACAAAAAATCACCCATTGGCTCTAAGAAAGAGCCAATCATCTCTTAGGAGGAAAGGTGAAATAAAGTGACCTTTTAAAATGATAATGATGAATACTCTGCTTGTCCCTTGTTAGTTCAAGAAATCCATCCCACAGAACTGGTTTGGGATGGACCACCAAAATGGGTTTAAATCCCAATCGGAACAATAACAAGAGGAATGACTTTTAAGTTATGTGTCCAATACAGAGTGGATTTAATATCTTAAGAGAATTAAGGGGTGTGTGATGGATTTTATACATGTGGTTTTGGCTGAAGATTTATACCAGCATTCAGTGGGAAAATTTAAAAGAGAGCTAAGAATAACTTTGGGCAGAGGAAAAATGTCATCCAAGAAGTGATTAACTCTTCAAGGTCATACTACATTGCAAGGTTATAAAACATCAGTGGAAACCAAGCATGCCAAGTATTACTTCCCTTCAAAATATGATATAAAAATATTCAAGGTATTGAAACCACCTGGGATGTATCTTAAAAATGTAGATTCCTAGGTCTAACTTCGGTCCTAATGATTTAACCCCTAGGAATAGGACACAGTAATATGTATTGTAACTAGCACCCCAAAAGCTAAGAATCGTTGCTTTTTTTTTTTTTTTTTTGTACGCGGGCCTCTCACTGTTGTGGCCTCTCCCGTTCCGG
>NC_041233.1:33175486-33200041 GCF_002837175.3 Physeter macrocephalus | reverse complement strand
CTCCGGACGCGCAGGCTCAGCGGCCATGGCTCACGGGCCCAGCCGCTCCGCGGCATGTGGGATCCTCCCGGACCGGGCCACGAACCCGCGTCCCCTGCATCGGCAGGCGGACTCTCAACCACTGCGCCACCAGGGAAGCCCAGAATCCCTGCTTTTAAATACCTATCTGAGTGTAGTTCCCACTCTGCCACGGGATCTGCGAGGGGTGTACAAAACTGATACCTATCCTTTGGAAAAATACCGAATCATTCTAGCACTTTCGTGGCATTACATCATCTCAGCTTAAAGGTGCTGTGCCTCTCAGTCCTCAGCACACCTACTGAGGAGCATCAGCTCAGACAGAGTGGCCTCCAGAGTGGGAATTTTACTTCTACCACAGGCCAGAAATGGCCTCGTGCGAATGTTTGATCCCTGAGACTCAGGTATCTTAACTACAAAATGGGTACTATTACCGACCCCGTACGTTGCCGTATGCAGCGATGAGCTCGGGCGCCTAGTCCCCCGAGAAAGTTCAGCTAGATCACAAGACTCGGATGAGAGCCCGGAAGCAAAAACTCCAGCCTCCCAAAGTCAACGCACGACTCTACAGCACACCAGCCGCAGGCACCCCCTTATCTACCACAGCGGCGCCTGGGCGGCCCGGCCGCGGGGATGATTCAACACCTCGCTGCCCAGGGAGAAGCAGACAGAGAGAGCAGGCCCCTGCCCGCCTACCCCAGGCCCCGAAGTCGCCGTCCCCTCCACCGGGTCACCTGCAGGACGGCCCCGACGCGCCGCCAGCCCGTGACGCAGCCCGCAGCGCCGCCGCCTCCAGTCCTCCCCACATGCACGCAGCGGCCCAACGGGGCGGTTGTCAGTAGTACGGTGGATTGCGGTGCCTCACGGCCCGGGGAAGCCTTACCTCAGTCCCTGGTCAACTCAAGCGCGCATTTCCCCTTCCGGGCCGGCGAAACGCAACTACCACCACCTCACGCGCCCTCAGCCCAACTCTTACTGATTGTGAGCGCAGTATCTTTAGCTCGCTGCGTGACGCAACATCCGGAGAAGCCGCAAACTCTACGGACAGCCAATCATGAGCGGAGGCCTAACGGAAGGGTGGGCATAGTAGGAAGGAGGGGTTCCGAGCTGTAGGGGAGGGGCCAGTGGAGGAATGTTGGGAGCCTCGCAGTCAACGTCCATCGTGGGTGTGGGCAGAGAAGGCATTTCAGCCATTTTAGCTCTGGGTAGCGGAGCTCACCTTCGTTTTTCTCTCAACAGTTTCACTTGCAGCAGTTAAAAAATTATTTTAAAATTGAAAGAGGATAGTATGAGAATTAAAAATTATTCCTTCGTCCCGTTTCTTTCCTCTTGTCAAGAATTAATTGCCAGATAGTGTGCCAAATTGGCAGTTTCAGACCGGAGCCAACGGGTTTCTTGCGGCAGATGTGAAATCTACAAAAGGGTTTGCGTCACACGAGGTCGGAGAGCCGGCTGGCCGGATTTTAGGAGTTCTTTCATTGCTTTGTGACCTCCCCATGACACATTTTCAAGGTTCAGTGAATACTAGTATAATAGGTTGGAACAACAGACTCTGTCTCTTACCCCGGGTTGTTATGAGAACTATTCGTATGCACGTAATTTGTAAGTTGAAAAACAGTTTCTTGGCTACGTGAGGAAGATTTTCCCCTCCTATCATTCTCATTTACCCGTTAAACAAATATTTACCGAGGCTCACTTTGTACCAAATTCTGTACTAGGGATACATACAAATAAAAGACATATTGTACCATTGTTTTGGCAAAACAAACTCCTTGCCCTTATGGCGTTTACTTTCTGGTGGAGACAAGAAAATAGACAAAATGTTTATTAGTGATAAGTACTAAGAAGAAAAATAAATATGCGCTATTTTGATAAGGTGATTAACAACACGTAAAATTCATGAACCTAATCTCCTAAGCTATTGTTAATTGTGATTTACGATAATCCTCTAACCATGATAAAGGTTTGCGTTTTATGTGGGTAATAAAACAGCTTGGCAGCACACAGGTCTTACTCTGAAAATGGCAGGAAAACACTGGAGAAATCTGTCGCTTGAGATAGTGAACAGATCGAGCATGATCAATTTAATCTTACTTTAGATCTTCACCCAATTTGATCAGCTAGCAAATAAGTTCTCTGTTTAGTTCCCTTAGTGCTATTTTTCCCCTAGAGCTTCTGTTACCAGCAAAGAGAAGGCATTCACAACACAGTACCTGAATAAACGAAGTACCTTTTTAAGTCCAAGTGACTTGCTTCAAAATTATTGATTAAAGTTTATTATCTTCAAAAAAGAAGAAACATTTCTGATTTCATGTTTTCTTTTCTTACCTATGGGGCTAGTGTTGTTTGCACAGATGTTAAATGTTTTGAAGCAGGGGAGTTACCTTGTCACATCCTTGGGAAGATATGCTTAGTGTGGAGGGAGGAGAGGTTTCATTGACTTTGAAACCAATTGGGAATTTATTGCAGTTGTTTAAGCAAAAAGTGATGAAGGCTGGAATTAAGACAGAGGGACAGAGAAGGGGTGTATGACAGATAAACGACTAAGGAGGAATTTACAGGTTTTAATGACTGATGACTATCACTGATAAGGATGAGGGAGGCACCCAGGATAATCCCTCTGTTCTGAATTGAGTGAAACTGGATGGATAATTGCACCATTAATTTAGAGATAGATTACAGGACGAGATACAAATGTGGGGGAAGTAGATAAAACTCAGTAAGAAGTGTTAAATTGTAATTTCTCTGCTTCTAAGACCTTGGAGCAGATAAGATAAAAAGTCATGAATCACAAATGCTAATGCTGTATATACACTACAATTTTCATTAAAGGCTGCTGACTGGTTTCTTATCCTCCACTTGCTGGCTAAGTGGAGAGTGGGTTATAGAGGAGAAAAATCAGACTCGAGGACTAAAAATATTTTATTTCTTTTTAGTTAAAATAAATACCCTCACCCTGTCTTACTGAAACTGAGCAGGAAGGGCCCTCCGGGGTGCAAAAGCCTTTCCAGGTCCCTCATTTCTTATTTGCAGGATAAAGGCTTCAGCCTCCTAGATCTTCTCTGAGCTCCAAAGAGCAGATTCAAACAGTTGCCAATCAGGGAAGTGGGGGAATGCAGAAACAAGGGAGGAGCAGTGAAGAAACAATAATGCAGCCTTGGGGCAGGTTCCTGGTTCCTTCTCATGGAATATACATAATATCTTTAAGTTCTTCTGCAGGAACAAAATCTCCCATCCATGTGGAGGATGGTAACTTCAGGCTGAGCGCTTGATTCCTGGGGCATCGCCCTGTTGCCTCACCACCACCCAATCAGAAGAAAGTCACATACCCTGCAGCCCTCCCCCCAAATTTTGCCCATTAAAAACTTCTCCCTAAAAACCATTGGGGAGTTCGGGGTTTTTCAGCATAAACCACCCATTCTTGCTGGGCCCTGCAATAAACCTTTCTCTGCTTCAAACAAATTTTGGTTTGTTTGGCCTTACTGTCCATTGAGCACATGAACTTATGTTCAGTAACACTACTAGACTTTTCCATCAGGAGATGTGGTATGGCTGAAAGAGAGTTGAAAAGGGAGTTTGTGACCTTTATTCTCTGCCTTCCCCAACGGGGTCTTATTTGTTCACCATGTTTCCCAACAAAGGTGCTCTTCTCTGAAAGTTTGGTGACATTTCTGAACACAGGGGACCAACTTCTCAAATAGTGTTTAAGTGGCAGAAAACAAAGCAGGTACGAAGGAGTCAAGATCTTCCTCACCCTGTTTTCTCTTGGTCTTAAAGTTTGCCATGTCAGAGAGTCCTAGAATCCCTGAGGCCTGGATAAACCCAAGACTGTAGCTGTGAGCATGGGCCAGCTTGTTTGTACCCTTCAAGACACTGCTCAGTAGTGAAGGGGACACCAGAAATATGCATGGGCAAGACACCTAGATGGGCATCAACTGACCATGGCATGTTCTATATGACAGAGCCAGCATCTGACTCTGTCTGGGTGAGAGACAAAATTGTGCCAACCTCAAAAGTTAAATCCTTCCAGCAACTGAAGGAAAATGAAGCCATGGGTAGAAGGGGGCTGCTCCCTCTGAGATCTGCTGAAGGCATTTACCCGGGAGCTGGTACATGGAAGTAGAATGGAGGGATAGAAAACAGGCCACACCTTTTTCCTCTCGTTTAACATGGATGTTTCTTCTTCTTTCTTTCTTTCTTTCTTTCTTTCTTTCTTTCTTTCTTTCTTTCTTTCTTTCTTTCTTTCTTTCTTTCTTTCTTTCTTTCTTTCTTTCTTTCTTTCTTTCTTTCTTTCTTTCTTTCTTTCTTTCTTTCTTTCTTTCTTTCTTTCTTTCTTTCTTTCTTTCTTTCTTTCTTTCTTTCTTTCTTTCTTTCTTTCTTTCTTTCTTTTTTTTTAATAGTAGTGCTGCTCTTTATTTATTTGTTAAATTAAAAAATTTTAATATATTTTATTTTATTTATCTATTTTTTAAAAATTAAAAAAAATTGTATACAGTTTTTAAAGGTTACTTTCCATTTGCAGCTATTACAAAATACTGGCTATATTCCCCATGTTGTACAATACATCCTTGAGCTTATCTTACCCCAATAGTTTGTACCTCCCACTCTCCTACCCCTATATTGCCCCTCCCCACCCCCACTGGTAACTATTAGTTTGCTCTCTATATCTGTGAGTCAGCATCTTTTTTGTTATATTCATTAGCTGTATTTTTTAGATTCCACATGTAAGTGATATCATACAGTATTTGTCTTTCTCCATCTGACTTATTTCACTTAGCATAATGCCCGATGCGTCCATCTATGTTGCTGCATATGGCAACATTTCATTATTTTTCATGATTGAGTAGTATTCCTTTGTGTATATTTATATATCACAACTTCTTTATCCATTCATCTGTTGATGGACGCTTAGGTCACTTTCATACCTTGGCAATTGTAAGTAATGCTGCTATGAATATGAACAGTGGAGTGTATGTGTCTTTTTGAATTAGTGTTTTTTTTTTTTTTTTTGATACCTACCCAGGAGTGGAATTGCTGGGTCATATGGTAGTTCTATTTTTAGTTTTTCGAGGAAGCTGCATACTGTTTTCCACAGTGGCTGCACCAGTTTCCATTCCCACCACAGTGTATGAGGGTTCCCGTTTCTCCACATCCTTGCCAACATCTGTTATTTGTGTTCTTTTTTAAAAAAATAAATTTATTTATTTATTTGTTTATTTTTTTATTTTATTTTTGGCTGTGTTGGGTCTTTGTTGCTGCGCGCAGGCTTTTCTCTAGTTGCGGTGAGGGGGGCTACTCTTCATTGGGGTGTGCGGACTTTTCATTGCGGTGGCTTCTTTTGTTGCGGAGCACAGGCTCTAGGTGCGTGGGCTTCAGTAGTTGTGGCATGCAGGCTCAGTAATTGTGGCTCGCGGGCTTAGTTGTTCTGCGGCATGTGGGATCTTCCCGGACCAGGGCTTGAACCCATGTCCCCTGCACTGGCAGGCAGATTCTTAACCACTGTGCCACCAGGGAAGCCCCAGTGTTCTTTTTAATGATAGAATTCTGACAGGTGTGAGGTGATATCTCTTTATGGTTTTGATTTTGCATTTCCCTGATGAATAGGAATGTTGAGCATCTTTTCAGGTGCCTGTTGGCCATCTGCATTTCCTCTTTGGAAAAATGGGAAAACTGGACAGCTACATGTAAAAGAATGAAATTAGAACATTCTCTGACATCATATACAAAAATAAACTCAAAATGGATTAAAGACCTAAATGCAAGACTGGATACTATAGAACTCCTAGAGGAAAACATAGGCAGAACACTTTTTGACATAAATCACAGTAATATTTTTTTGGATACATCTCCTAAAGTAAAGGAAATAAAAGCAAAAATAAACAATTAAACTTAAAAGCTTTTGCACAGCAAAGGAAACCATTGACAAAAAAAAAGACCGCCTACTGAATGGGAGAAAGTGTTTGCAAATGAGATGACCAATAAGGGATTAATATCCAACATATATAAACAGCTCATACAATGCAACATCAAAAAAAAAAAAACAACCAAATTAAAAAATGGGCAGAAGAAATGAATAACTTGGATGTTTCTAATCCATATGGGGCCCAGCAGAGGAGAAAGTGCTTTGAACTTCTGGTGGAGGATGGTGATAAGTCCTAAATATGACTGGCAAATTGTCAGATTGTCCTGAGCTTGCCAGAATGGAATAAACTAAGCTATCTGCTTTAGGCTGACTGGGGGCTCAAAAGCAACATTGATGCCAGTTTGAGAAAAAGTGTAGCTCATTTTTGTACTCATTTTATTGGCAGCTTTTCAATGTACACCACTCACAGAGATGCAAACAAATGTTGTACATATGTCAAAGGGCAAGTCCATTAATGGAAGAGTAACTGTGAAGGGGCAGAACACTGGAGGAATCTCGAGAATCATCTCACTCTTCCTGGTCAGATTGTAAGGAGTAAACTAAGACCCAGAAATGATAATAGCTTAAGAAAACCTAACAAGGTAATGGTGGATCTGGGTCTAGAACCTACATTCCCAATGAGGGTAAAAACTGGTTCTGGACAGGTGAAAAAACTCTTTATACACAGGCAGACCTCGGAGATATCGTGGGTTTGGTTCTGGACCACTGCAATAAAGTGAATATCGCAATAAAGTGAGTCGCATAAATATTTTGATTTCCCAGTGCATATAAAAGTTATGTTTACACTATGCTGTACTCTATTAAGTGTGCAATAATAGCATTATGTCTGAAAAAAACAAGGTACATACCTTAATTAAAAAATACTTTATTGCTAAAAAATACAGACCATCACCTCATCTTCAGTGAGTCATAATAGTAACATCAAAGATAGTGCACTGATCACAGATCACCAAAACAAATATAATAATACTGAAAAAGTTTGCGATATTCTGAGAATTAAACAAAATGTGACACAGAGACATGAAGTGAGAAAATGTTGTTGGAAAAATGCCACCGACAGAATTGCTCACCACAGGGTTGCCACAAACTTTCAATTTGTAAAAAATGCAGTAGCTGCAAAGTGCAATAATATGAGGTATGCCTGGATATATACATATATATATATATATATATATATCACAGTTATACATTACATACAGTACATGTGCCAGTATATCTGTGGCATTAAAATTTCATGGGGGAAGGCAATTAGGAAAAAAATGTCTGAAATGGCTCCTTAGGGAAGCAATCATGAAAAACTGGTTGAGAAACTTTGATCTAGAATCTAGAACTCCTTTGACTCATGGTGGTCCACTCTGGTAGCAGACCTGCTCAGCAGAAAAATCTTACTTTTCCATCTATGATTCTATCAGTGAGATGTTATTTGAGGTAATTTTATGATCTCTTGATAAAAATTCCATATCTGTATTCTTTGTGTTCCAATATATTATTTCTAACTGCTTTGGGACATCTCCATTTAACTTGTCTAAAACCAAGTTATAGCTAAGGGGTGGTCCAGCGGATTGCACGTAATAGATGTACTCCAGAGCCTTCAGATTCGTTTCTCCCTGAGCCTTCAGATTCCTTTATAGTAGTGCTCTCCAAGTGTAGGGATTAATAGGTCCTAGGCCCTCGTGCCAGTAGCAATGTCATCATCACCCCTGAGCTTGTTAGAAATGCAAATTCAAGGCCCTCCTCAACCCACTGGATCAGAATTTCTGGGTCTGGGGCCCAGGAAACTGTTTAACCAAATCTACAGGTGATATTTATGCATGTTAAAAATTAAAAATCACTTTTCAACAGTATGCTAGAGAAATTTTGCCATCTCATACTCATAGTATAGGTTATTGTTTAGTCCAAGCTTCAGTTAACCAACTAGAAAGCTATAAAGACACTTCCACAAGCTCACACTAACACATGTAAATCCTGAATGCCAGGGAAGTGCATCCATATTGATAATCAAACCATACATTTTATTTTCTTTAATACCCTTAGAGTCTACCTCCATAAATGCTAACCAGACTACTGATCATACCAATTGATGAGATCCTATTTCTCCTTGGTGTGTAATATGTCTCTCCGAGAACAGGCTTTGTACTTCTTCATCTGGGCTATGCTGAAATCTGACTTGATTTATTTAGATTTACAGGAATGGAGGGTGTGCTTGTAATAAAGCACTGTCACCCAGATATTTCAGTACTGGGCCACATGATCAGAAACACAAAAGTGTGGGGTCCATGTGGATATTTTTAAAAAAAAGCTAACAGTGTTGAAATAGTTTGTTAGCTATTAGAATTATACTGTTTTAGCAATAATACAGAAAGTAGGCCCAAAGAATAGTTCAATAATAGCTAAAGCTTATCGAATTCTACTATGTGCAGACATTACTAGTTTTTGGTCATTTTATATTTATTATATTGTGTACTCTTGTAAGATGGCCTCAGAGGCTTGACTCTGCCCTATCCCCTGTACCTCCCTGCCCCCCCTCCCCGCCACCAAGAATTTAAATCTCTTGATTGGATTTGACCAAGGATGCTTTTTCAGGTGGTATGTGGGCAAGTAAAAAGGGAAACAGGGGTTTCCCTGGTGGCGCAGTGGTCGAGAATCTGCCTGCTAATGAAGGGGACACGGGTTCGAGCCCTGGTCTGGGAAGATCCCACATGCCGCGGAGCAACTAGGTCCGTGAGCCACAACTACTGAGCCTGCGCATCTGGAGCCTCTGCTCCGCAACAAGAGAGGCTGCGATAGTGAGAGGCCCGCGCACCGCGATGAAGAGTGGCTCCCGCTTGCCACAACTAGAGAAAGCCCTCGCACAGAAACGAAGGCCCAGCACAGCCAAAAATAAATAAATAAACAAATGTGGGTTAAAAAAAATCGTTTAAAAAAAAAAGGGCAAACAAATTAAGGGTTTTCAAGGGAGGGATTATAATAATGGACCATAGGATCTAGGCTGGGTCAGGATGGATGTGAGAAGGGTGAGAGAAACTAAAAACCTGCTATAGTTAATGGGCTGGAAGTTTTGGGATTTGTATTGTTGCTAGAGTTGGTGATTTCAATGAAATGAGGTTGTAGTAAAAAAAATTTGGATATGTGAATTTCAGATATTGGAGGAAGTGCTGTTGATGGTAATGGCAAGGTCATGAGTATGACCATGGGATAAGTGACTGAGGTATGGTGGAAGAAAAGATGATTATTAGTGACAAAGAGCTGAGAGGTCTAGGTGTTGGACAGATCTTCCAATGGATGCTGATATACTAAGAATGGCGACAGGACTAGGGGTGGAAGGGAGGGTGGGTATGTAAGTGCAGTAATGGCCCCCTAAAAATGCCCATGTTCTAATCTGTGGACTCTGTGAATATGTTTCCTTACATGGGAAAAGGGACTTTGTATATATTATTAAGTTAAGGATCTTTGGATGGGGAGTTTACCCTGGATTATGGGGCTAAGGGGCAATTAGTCACAAGGGTCATTGTAAGAGTGAGGCAATAGGATCAGAGTAAGAGAAGGAAAGGAGATGTAACGATGGAGACAGACATTGGAGTGATATGGGGTTATGGCCCAAGGAATGTGGGCAGCCTCTTGGGGCTAGGAAGGGCAGAGAAATAGATTCTCCCCTTCTAGGAGGTAGCACCTCCAGAAGGAATGCAGCCCTTTCTGAAACCATTTTAGACTCCAGAACTGTGAGGTAATAAATTTGTGCTGTTTTAAGCCAATATGTTTGAGGTAATTTGTTACAGCAGTCATAGGAAATTAACACAGCAGATGTTAGAGTCATTAATGAATTAGGGGGAGAGATGGTAGTTGTTAGGAGGTGGGGTGGTAAAGGACAGAATTAAGGAGGGAACACCTGATACATACATTCAAATGTTGCTGGGGTTTTAGAAGGAGGAAGGGAACTTACAGGTGATGTATCATGAGTTCCAGGGCTCATGATGGAAGGTTTGGGAACTAGGATTGGATTAGGATGGGTCTAGATCACTATAGGGACATGTTGATGGAGAACCTGGAGATGTTGGGTTTCTGTGGCACCTGGAAAACAAGGAAGAGAGACAAGAGTCCTGAGGTCTGTTATCTCCAGGTAGTTTCATTTATTTATTCAACATGTATTTATTCAGCACCTACCCTGAGGAGGGACTGTTATGGGCATGAATGGTTTGGTGACCCACGGGAAAGTTAGAGCATCCTTCTGGGGACTCCTGGTGGCTGTTATTTTGAATGCCAGAAATGTGAGTTGCTCTAAAATACTCCTTTTCCTTTTCTGTGGGCAAAGTGGCATGACAGGCTGGATGGGTTGAGGGGAGATGAGAAGGAAAGAATGTTGATGGCAGTGATGTCTTATTTGGAATAGGAAGCTTGGGACTTTCACTTTCTCCAGTGGCTTGATGGGCTGGAGAAAAGACAAGCCACCTAAAATGAAAGAAGAATCAGACTGGCATCAGATTTCTTATTCACCACATTAGATGCTAGAAGTCAGTGGAGCAATGACTTTAAAGCTCTGAAGAAATAGAACTGAGGACCTGGAATTTTATACTAGGCAAGAATATAAATCGAGTGTGAGTGAGGGCTGGACTTTGCTCTGGGATAGATTCGTTGCCTTTCCTCCACTGTGCTCTGTATCGCAGGAGACTTGTTCTGTAGGCTGCGTTTCCCAGGATCCTGTTTTACTGCCTTCGGGTTGGGTTCAAGCAGTGAGAGAACACAGGAGGAATGAAGATACCAGGATATAATTCCTCCCAATCCCTCCCACCCCTCCCCCTGCAGTGGAATCTGACCTTTGCTGTGTGTTCTCTGTGGCTCCAGTTTCTCCTGGGTTACGTGGCCCAGGGTTGGGATCTGCGAACACCACCTCTTGCTTTGTCCCTCCAGCCTAAGGATGACTGTGAATGTCCACAGTCTGTAATAATTGGGTTGCCTTTCTCCTTGTTTGGTTTCTTAGTTCTTCCATTATTTATGTAACCAATTTTTTCCATTAAATTTCCTCTGTTTAAATGCTTTAGTGGCTTTACTTTTCCTGTTAGGAATTTGAGTGATACGGCAAGATAAGGATATTTTTGGGAATTCATGGAATCAGAAAGTTTATCTCTGGCATAAACCTTCTCAGGAAGTTTTATGATGATATACTCTAGAAAAGCAAGGGAGGAATTCAAGAAAGAGGCTGGATCCACTCCAAGAGGGAGCAGTGGATCCAATTCCAGAGGGCAGTGAAGGAAAATCCAGGATAAGAACTGCCCCAGGCCTGCAGCACAAACATATCAGCTTGAAGTAGGAGTACAGAGGGCTCCAAAAAAAGGCAATTTAAAACCTACCCCCCCCTCCAAAAAAATAAAATCTATGTAAGACCACAAGCTGTTGTGATCCAAATTTGAAGCAAAATAAGATATGCAATGATTTTAAACATAATTGATAGACTATAAGAGAACCCATTTCACCTTGACACAAGGATCATTCTTCTCACCATGGCCCAGGGGTTGTGACATTGGACTTGTAAAAAAGGAAATATAATCATAGCATTATATTTGGCTTTGCAGTAAAAAATATTGAGTCATATTAATGTAAATGCTCTTTACTGTTTTTTTTTTTTAGCTCTTAAAGTCAAACTAAATTCAAAGAATAGGAGACCTGATTATGGTTGCAGCAGAGAATATAAACGTTAACAACCTCGGTACTGTAAAAGTGCAAATGCAGAAGGTCAAGGGAAGAAAGTTGAAAGGAGGTATGAGGAATTAATATTCTCATTTTGCAAAGGGAAGACCGAGCCAACTAAAGTTGATAGAATAAGTAGAGGACCACTATATAATTTAAAATGATTAAGGTAACCAATAGTAGACTTCAAAGCAGTATTGTAATTGTCAAACATTATGAGATGCAGGAGTAGTGTACCTGATTTCAAGAAATACTTCCTCCAATTGTCAAATCAAGAAAGAGGCTGTGGGACTTCCCTGATGGTGCAGTGGTTAAGAATCCGCCTGCCAATGCAGGGAACACGGGTTCGAGCTCTGGTCCGCGAAGATCCCACGTGCTGAGGAGCAACTAAGCCCGTGCGCCACTACTACTGAGCCCGCGCACCACAACAAAGAGTAGCCCCCACTCGCCGCAACTAGAGAAAGCCCGCGCGAAGCAATGAAGACCCAACGCCGCCAAAAATAAATAAATTTATAAAAAAAAAAAAAAAAAGAAAGAGGCTGCTTCTGGGGTACGGGCTGCGGAGCAGGAATGGCGGGGGTGGGGGCAGGCTATGTTTCTTTCCAGCCTCAGTTCTCTTTTATTCTTTAATTTGTGTCCACGAAGTTTTGAAACACTTTGGAGGAAAAGAGAAAAACAGTTTTCAGAATTTATCTCTGGGAAGTAAAACTGTATTTCCCCCCTTCTTTTTGCTTTATCCTTTGAGTTATCTATATGAGCATCTATTTACTTTTCCATGAAAGCATTTGTTTACTTTTATAAAAACAAGAGCAAGTATTCCACTTTTCTTCATGCTGGAGAGTTAAGTCCAGACTCTTTATTACCAAGAGCCAGTTGCGGGTGGTGGCTCTGGGCATGGTTGAAACCTTACTGGCTATGTGATCTCAAGTCAAGTTATGTAACCTTGCTATACTTGTTTCTTATCTGTGAAATTGAGATATTAAATATAGTACCTACCTCTTGATGACTGTTCTGAGGATGACATGAGTTAATTTATAGAAAGTCTGTGGACTGGAACCTGACACATTGCAGACACTATGCAAGTGTTTTCTATTTTATTACTTTGCTGTCTAAGATTCTTTATGATCTGGCTCCAGGATACCCTTCCAAATGTGTCTCTCTTTCTACTTTCTTTCTGAACTGTTTGCTATTCTTCACACATAAATTGTGTTTTCCCACTTTTCCCTTTTGTCCTAATCTCTTCATTTCCAAATCAAACTTTTCTTCAAAGTCCAGCTCACGTACCACTTTTCCATGTAACTTTACCTGATCTTCCAGCTAGAAGTACCTCCACTACACATCACAGTTTTTATCTGTGCCATGAAGAGTTTTATGGCATTTAATACTTCCTACGCTCTATTCTGTTATTTATGTATATATTTATATATTTTTCCAATTAGGTTGGATGCTCCAAGGACAGAGTGAGTAAGTATTTTATTTTCAAGTACTTGGCAGACAGTAGATGTCTCCAAAATGTTGTTTTGAAGGTACATTGAGTTAGAGAAGAAAAGGACAAACAATGTGATATCTTAGTTAAAATAAAAGGCTCAGTAACGCTTTCCCCCTCTAGTAGAATTGTGCTTGTTTCACTTTTGTTTTTCTCTTACAGTAGGCTGGGATAAGACTCAGAAGCAGCCTTGATAATAAACCACATTTTCCATTTCTAATAACCCTTCAGTAGCTCAGTGCTGAAGCTCATTAGAGTGAGGTCTCTTTGTTTACTGAACAAAGACCACAGTTTTTCACTAAAATGAAGACTCATTCCTTTATGATGTTTGATCCGGTTCACTTTTTGCAGAAACAGCCTGTTCGCTGTTGGCACAATTTTTTATTTTTGTTTCTATAGGTGGCGCTAGCTGTGTGTGTTAAAGCCACAAACTGGGCTGAAAGTTAACCTTGTTTAGAAATAATTGAATGTCCATTTGCTTTTCATTCTTCCTCTCAAGCTTTTTGCTTCTTTGTATTTATTTACCCTTAGAGAATTGCTCTAAGCAATGCTCTGGAGATGCTGCTCTAAGATAGGTCATTAAAACCAGGTCCATTAACATGGGATCACCTTCAACATCTTTGGGTAGTTCAGGTTTTAAGGAAAACATTAATAATAAAAAATCTTAAATTATTTATAGTGATTCTGAATCTATTATGCTATAACATTAATTTAAACAAATCGTGTACTAATCATGCCTAGCTAAATACAGAATGCTAATTTATTAACATTAATGGAAGTACTCCTAGCATTTCATATTTGATAATACTTCATGCCTAACCTCCCTGCAGCCTTTTTATTTTACCTCTAAGTAATAATGCTGACATTTCTTCTTTCAATATTCTTTTTGTATTATGAATGTGAGCATTTGATATTATTATGCTGAAGGCAATATTTTATGTTTGAAAAATAATTTACAGCAAGGATTTAAATGTGAGCATCTTGTGCTTTGGCCCATGAGTCCACGGTCTAAAGAAATCTAGCAGTAAGCTCATTGAGATTGAGTAAATGAGAGTCAGTATTCTCTGCTTCTTTTTGCAAAATGCATTCCTTAGTGTTCTTGAAACACACACACACACGTGCATGAACATGCATTGTCTATATGTAAGAAGTTGATTACGCTAGCTTAATGAGAGGGGAGTAACATCACGGAAATCATGGATTCATGGAGAGAAGTGTAGCCAATATACATGGCGCTCATTGCAGGAGAAGGTGAATAGCATTTCCATAAGCAGGGATGTCTTCATGGGCCAGTGATCGATACAGTCACATAGACCCCTTTGCTTAGAGAAAGCCAGTACTTGGTTTAATGTTCTGCTTTTGCTGTCTTGAAAATGTTAAAAAATTATTAAGAATTTCTTCTTGCACTGGACCTCGCAAATCACGTAGGCAGTCCTGTCTTTAGGCTTAATAGCTTTCAAGACAGTTGCAGGGCTAGAGTGGAGAATTTGTAATAGATGTCATACCCTATGTGACTATCTTCAAGGCTTTGAGATTGAATGAAATGGAAAATCAATGAGATTCCCTGAAAATAGCCCCAGTACAGGGTCATTGTCAATGGGCTGTGGAGGAGCCTTCTTTGAAGAGTCTGAGCAGTTGGCAGCTGAAAACTCTGCAACTAGCCTTCCTCACCCAGGTTTCAAAACACACACTCAGCATGCTCATGCTGAGAACTTTTTTAAATTAAGGATTTCTGACACTTTTCCAGAAATACTCCTATCACCTCCGATTGCATTCAATTCCTGAATGGATGTCTGAAACACTTCTTTTCTGGTAGGTAGAGCATGTTTCTTGGACATTCCTGCTAAGTAAGACAATAAAAAAAGGCAGAACTAAAAGTCACCTATATATTTAGCCTAGTGCAGTGGCAACACACCTATAATTGCATTAGCAAATAGGGTGGTTTTGAACTTTGGAATTGAAACTCATAACTCCATTGCTGGTATGCTTTTGCAGAAAGAGATGACTTTTATCAGCTGTTCACATGGTTGTGTTCATCAGCAGAAAATAAATGAGTCTGTGCTTAATACAATTTCTCCTTGGAGTGAGCTTGCACTGAAGTTTTAAAAATTAGATCTGGGGAAAAAAATCTGAGCATGCCATGGTTTTCCCTCCTGCTCTGTATTCTAGATGCCTCTCCCCGCACGTTACACAGGGTTTCAGGGCCTTATCTATTGCAGCTATTTACATTTATATTTAATTAGAGAATCTTCTCTGTTCTAGGCTTTATAATATATATTTCAGCAGAGATTACCATGGACTTGGGAACAGAGTTTATTTATTTTTTATTTATTTTTTTTGTGGTATGCGGGCCTCCCTCTGTTGTGGCCTCTCCCGCTGCGGAGCACAGGCTCCGGACGCGCAGGCCCAGCGGCCATGGCTCACAGGCCCAGCCGCTCCGCGGCATGTGGGATCCTCCCAGAGTGGGGTGCGAACCCGGTTCCCCTGCATCGGCAGGTGGACGCGCAACCACTGCGCCACCAGGGAAGCCCCTGTTTTTTGTTTTTGACTGCACCGTGTGGCTTGTGGGATCTTAGTTCCCTAACCAGGGATCGAACCCATGCCCTCAGCAGTGACAGTGTGGAGTCCTAACCACTGGACCGCCAGGGAATTCTTGGAAACAGAGTATCTGAGAACATATTTAGCGT
This sequence comes from Physeter macrocephalus, assembly GCF_002837175.3. Classification (NCBI taxonomy): domain Eukaryota; kingdom Metazoa; phylum Chordata; class Mammalia; order Artiodactyla; family Physeteridae; genus Physeter; species Physeter macrocephalus. The sequence goes on along the minus strand of NC_041233.1, from coordinate 33,184,245 downwards.
GTTGGGGTTCCTGACCCTTGCCCTCAAAAGAAACTAGAATAATATTTAGAGCCAAATCCTTTTTAAAAAAATTAATTCTTGTGAATGCTTCAAAGCTCAGTCTTTATATATTTATTTATTTATTTATTTGGCTGTGCTGGGTCTTAGTTGTGGCGTAGGAGATCTTCGTTGCCGCATGCGGGACTTTGTTGCCGCGCAGAATCTTTAGTTTCGGCATGAGGGATCTTTTAGTTGCCACAGGCGAACTCTTAGTTGTGGCATGTGGGATCTAGTTCCCTGACCAGGGATCGAACCCGGGCCCCCTGCATTGGAAGGGCGGAGTCTTAGCCACTGGACCACCAGGGAAGTCCCCAGATCCTTTTCTATGTGGAAGCATTTACGTTCATCATTCATTCATTCTCCATTTACCATTTATTCTTAGTTCTTGATTTTGAAATGAATATGAATTTGAAGCTTCCCTTCCAGAGAAAGGAAGGAATTTGTTAAAAGCTGTAGGTTTATTAGTATCCACTTGAAATATGCAGCTTCCTTTGAGGCTAATTACAAGGAAGGAAGTTATCCTATATTACAGAACTATCAGGTTTCGCATAGCAGATTGGCGCTAAACAGCTTGCACAATTGCCATAAGATTTGAATCATTAAGATAGTGGGGATATAACATTTGCTTGCTGTTGCCAGTGTATGAGTACTCATGAGCCAGTGCCTCTGAGTGGTAGAGTGGGGCTTTTTGTTCAGAAGTCCTTAACGACACACACACTGAGGAATCGTCTATGAATAATTTTACCACAAAGCAATTCTTTATCTTCCCATTTTTGCAAGCGATCTTGATATTTAATTATACATTTTTAAAAGTTTGCGGTCAGAAAAGGCAACATGGAAAAACTGTCAATTTCAGTTAATTTCAGGTGTAAGATAAAAACACCTGAAATAAAAACTAGGGTTAATATTTTCTTCCTAATTTAGGGTTTCATAAATATAAGATATAATGTTGTTCTTATAGTAAAGCAATTTATTTGCAATTTTTTATAGTCTCATTTTAAAAAGTGATTAAAATAATAAAGGAAGGAACTATGGAAATATTTGGGAGGTAACTGTCAGATAAAATCGGTATTTCTATAGAAAAATATGCTAAAAGCTTATTTTTCTTTTCAATAAAAGCACTTAGCAAAGGTACCCAGATCCCTTTGATTTTCTTTGTCCCTTCTTTAGTTCTCTGTGACAAAATCCCAGGCCCAGGAGGAATATATTGTCATTTGGTTTAATCTTTTTCCTAGAAAGGATGCTGTCTAGAGCTGGGACAACCAATGAGCAACCGAGGTTATCCCAGAGACTTGTAAAAAGTAAACACGCCGCAATAAAAACCAAAAAGAACAACAAAAACAAAAACTATTGATATACACAACAACATGAATGAATCTTAAAATAATGATGCTGAGTGAAAGAGCCAGACCCCTCCAAAAAGAAGAATATGACGCCATTTATATAAAACTCTAGAAAATGTGAACTATTCTTAAGTGAAAGGAAGCCAGTCAGTGGTTGCCTGGGGAGGGCGGAGGCAGAGAGAGGCAAGAGGAAGGGATTACAACAAAGGGGCATAAAGAAACTTCTGGGGTAACAGATATGTTCTCCATCTTGATTATGGTGATGGTTTCATGTGCGTGTACATATGTCAAAAATTTCCAGGTTGTACACTTTAAATATGTGCAGTTTTTGTACATCAATTATACTTCAAAATATACACATTTTTTGGTGTTAATTATACCAAAAAAAAAAAAAACACCCTAAACTAAGTGCTCTGCAGAATTAAACATAAGAAAAACAAAGCAACCTATGATCTCAGTGGTCAGAGATAAATACTGTTAATGTAATGGTTAGGTACTTCTAGAACCTCTTCTGTGAATGTAGAGTAATCACTGTTGGTTTATCCATCTATCATTTTCATTGATCTATCTTCCTGTTCCCCCAATATATATGTATCCATAAGGTCATTTTACTACTTTTAGGACAATTGCTGTTTCCATGTACTCTGCTCTCCGTCCTCTCCCCTAGAGAAGGGATTGGGTGGGGCTGCCCAAATCTTCCCCTCATCCCTTCCCTTCTATGTCTGAGGTGTTTGCCCATGAACGGGAGCCTGCCTGGGAACTGCAGCTCCGCACACCCACATCTACAAATCTACCTCAGGACCTTCGGCCACAGAATAGTAACTCCAACTTCAAGATGTTAGCATCTTCAGACATGGCACTCTTGAGTTTTGAAAAGTGGTATTTACCTGACTGTGGACAATTTCTAGAGCAGAGTCCGTCACTAGCCTTGGGCGTAGTTGCTGTGATCCTTTCCGTCCAGGCAATTTTACATCTGGTTCCGCTGGCTGGAATTGCAGGGTGTTCCACGGTGCTCTTCAGCATCTCAGGAAGAAAAGCTTTCGACGGTATTGCAGTCCTTTCTGGCCCACGATGATTGCTTGTCTGCTCCTGGGGCTTCTAGTAGCTCTTTTCCTCATTTGAGTAAGAAGTTTACCCTTCTGCTACTTCAAGTTGATATTCTTTAAACCAAAAAATAGAGGTTGGTCACCCTGTACTTCTGCAACCAAGAGAGAAAGGAAAAAGAGACAGGGATTGAGAAATAGAGAATTTCATTTGCTCTCTTTATTTCTTTTATTTCAGAACCCTTCACTTACCTCCGGGCCCATCTGTCTGTTCTCTCTGCTCTCTTTACTAAGGCATTAGTTTTTAAAGGAAAGGATTTTGGGACCCAAAAAGTCAATAGGACTCAAAGAATTGTCAACATACACATTTCAGAAGCTAACCAATCTCAATCAACCTCAAATAAGCACGGCTAACACTTGTCTATAAAGAAAAGCTATTTCAACTGTTTGCCAAAGCATAGATCTATGAGCCATTTTATTTGCCATCTTCACAGACACTGTGTTATTAAAGTCATTCACCTGCTGGGAATATTTTCAAAAAAATTATTCCCCTATGGGAAATTATAAAAAATTTAGAATGACACATTTTAACTACTGAATATTAATGCAACCTTTTCTAACTACTAATAAAAGAATCAAATCCCTGTTTGTGAATATATTACAAAGTTAGACCAGGCTATTTCATATGCAACCAGTAATTTTTTCACTGTGACATTCATTTTCACTTTAGAATTTAGACAGGATTGTAACGGGACTGATAAAAGCAGAACTATACACTTTGAAATGTGTGTAAGTGTGCACATTTTTGTCTTCATGACAATTGACTGTAGTGTTTGCTTTTGAGGTCAATGAGTTCAGAGTCCTCAATTCCATGCGTGACATAAACCATCATAGGGTATTACTCCCCATCAAAAGGTTCATTTACACGGGTGGTAAAATTAAGTTGATTACCTTGACTTAGCTATGACATGTGATTTGACATAATTTGGCTGTTCCAGTGAATAGATTAGAATTATATTGATTCAGTAAAGACTAGTGGTTTAGGAATTGGGAAACCTGGATTTTAGTCCTATGTCCATTTATAATAAAATTGGGCAATTATCGGTGGGTCTCGTGCTTTGTGTGTGTGAGTGTATATGAGTGTGTGTATGAGTGTATTTGTGTGTATGTTTATAAAAAACAGTACAAGGTAAGACATTTAGCGTAGCTGAAACATTGGGTGTGTTATGAGTAGTGGTAGAAGATAGAGGTGTACGAATAGGTCAGATCATAAGAGACATTATATGTCATGCTAAAGAAAATGGATTTTATTTCACAGGTACTAGGGAAACACGCATTTTTAAAACCTTTTAATTTGAAATAATTTTAGACTTATATAAGAGTTGCAAAAATAGTACAAAGTCCCATATGCTGTTTACCCAGCTTCCTGTGATGTCAATGACTTATATATTTATCAAAACTGAGAAATTTTCATTGGTACAATACTAATAACTAAATGATAGACTTTGTTTAGATTTTTATCAGTTTTCCCATTAATTTTTTTCTTCTGTTCCATGATCCAATCCAGGATACCACATTGCATTGGGTTGTCATGCCTCTTCAGTATTCTCTTATCTGTGACAGTTTTGCAGACTTTCTTTGTCTTTCCTGACCTTCACATGTCTGAAACGTGCTGGTCAGGTGTTTTGTAGGTGTCCCTTAATTTACGTTTGTCTGAAGTTTCCTCACGATTAGATTGAGGTTATGCTTTTTTTGGGCAAGAATTCTACAGAAGTGAGTTGCCCTTCTGAGTGCATCATAGCAAGTGGTACTTGATGTTGATGTGTTATTATTGGTGAATTCAACCTCATTCATTTGGCTAAGGTGGAGTATGCCAGGTTTATCCACTGTGAAGTTATTTTTTTCCTTTGTGATTATTAAATATTCTGAGAGGACGTTCTTTGACACACACAAATATCCTGCTTCTCCTTAATTTTCTGCCCACTAATTTTAGCATTTATCCATGGATCTTACCTGCAGCCATTACTATTGTTGTGTTCGAGTGGTGGTTTCCTATTTCCATTATTCCTTCTACACTTATTAATAGGAATTCTCCTGTAAAGAAGAGTCAAAATTATTTTGAGGAATGATTACTGTGATGCTAATATGTGGATGAGAGATTGGAAGGAAGCAAGACTGGGAGCAGAGAGACTACAAGTTAGGAGACTTGAAATAATTTAGGAGAGATGACAAGAGCATGGACTGAGGCAAGTGCAACGCAGGTAGGTAATTAACATGAGAACTATTTCAGAGGCAGACTCAAGAGAACATGATGACTTATTAGACGTGAGCAAGGAAGGCAGGCATCAAGTATGGCAAGAGGTTTCTGTCTTGGAGATAAGGAATAGTGGAGGAATAAGTGATTTTGGAAGAAGAGAGCTAAGAAAAACTCAAGTAGGGACATGCAGAGTGGAGGAAACCTCATGGGACATTCACAGAGTGTTGTGTGATAAGTTGGTCATACAAAAGGCTGGAGCTTTGAAGAGAGGCCTGGCACAGAAATACAGAGCTGCAAGTTATCAGTGGGTTGGTGGGAGTTGGACTCATGCAGATGCATGACCTCGTCCAGGAAAAGTATGTAGAGGCAGGGGAGTCATAGCAGGCTAAGGATCACCAACATAAAGTCAGGGAGAAGAAAAGGAACTCACACAGACAGAATGAAAATGGGCACCTAGAACAGTAGGAGGAAAACTAACACAGTGGGAAAATGCAGGCCAAGTGAGGAAAAGTCTCATGGAGGGGGGAATGTTCACCAGCATCCAGGTTACAGAGAAGTCAGGTAAGAGAAAGGACTGAAACAATATGGCAGCTATGAGTTTACATCACCAGAGCAATTTCAGCACAGTGGTGAGGGCAGGCCCTATACATTCCTAAGGGAAGTGAAGATGGAGAGACTGTGTGTACAGACAACACTTTCAGTGAGTCTGAAGGAGCTGGGAAAGAGATAAGGGTAGCAGGAGGGGAGGGGGACCAATTTAGGAGATTATTATTACATACTCTCCCCTTTTCATACTCGTAAGTTATGGTTGTGAGTATAATATTTATTCTTTATACATTAGCACATGTAATTACCCTTATTTCTCCGGGTGGTTTATATTAAAATACACACACACACACACACACACACACACACACACACTATTATCTGGTGACATTCTAGATAATTCATCATTCCACTGAATGACTGTGCTTCACCTGGCTGGCACAGAATCGCCTACAAGCCTTGCATTATTATATCTCAATTCAGCGTGCTTGGATTGAGTATTTGGCCAAGGTCTCCATGTACTCAGTGGACAGGTCAATTTGCTTTGCTTGGCCAGGCTCCTGAGTGTCCCCCAGTCCCCAGCCTTACAAATGCTTCATCATCAGCTGAACAGAGAGCAAGGTGAAAGGAGATAGTTCAGCTCAAATCTATCCCCACGAGGGAAAAAGCAATTCAAAACATATGCCCTGCTCACAGAGGAGCAAAAGCATTATCTTTGTACAACATTACTCCAGCATAGAGGTCAAATTTCCCTCAGTAAACTCAATTACTTCCTTTATGCTATCTGGAAAGAAAATTTTGCCTGTAGAACAGGCTTTGAGCATGAGAAATTAACCCTGGAATATGAATCATTTGAGCTAAAAGTATAAGATATTCTGGAAGCTGAGTTTGGCCTTGTAGCTATTTATTAACATTTATAAGGAACTTCTTTTGATTGTAAAAACAATGTAATAATATTACAGAAAGTTAAGAAACAGAAAAGGGAACCACTGCTAATCTTATTAGCATAGTTACTATTCTTTTTGGGTATTTTTGTGTTTCTTCTATATGCACTCATATTTTGCATAACTGCAATCATACAGATTATATATAGTTTTATCACTGGCTTTTTCAGTTGACTCATAAGCATTGTTCTGAGTTGCTAAGTACTCTTTATAATTATTCTTTTTAAATGATTGCATAATATTCCATGCAGTGTATGTGCCATAAGTTAATTAAGCATTCCTCTACTGCAGGACATTTAGTCTGTTTCTAATTTATCATCATCATAAATAAGGCTGTATTAAAAAATATTGTATGCCATGGTTTTATCCCTATATTTTGTAGTGTTTTCTTAGGTTGTATTTTCAAGAGTGAGACTGCTGAGTCATAGAGGATGAACATATAAACTCTTCATATTTTCTTCCATATTGCCTTTTAAAAGAGTTTACTTATAATGATGTCACCAACTAAGGTTCGCTAAGTGGGTGGGTGGAGGTGTTCAAAAGGCCAGAGCAGGGTCAGGTAGGATGGCTCTCCCATGTGGACAGAGGTGGAAGGGCACTGCAAGTTCCCTCTAGGGATCTGCTGACAACAAAACTTAGTGAAGCTGAAATGCTGCTGTGAACTTCAAACTGGAGGTGGAATTCCAAGTAGGAGGAACAAAAGGAAATAGGAAGTAAAAAAAAGGTCAAGGGCTTCCCTGGTGGCACAGTGGTTGAGAATCTGCCTGCCAATGCAGGGGACTCGGGTTTGAGCCCTGGTCCAGGAGGATCCCACATGCCGCGGAACAACTAAGCCCAGGCGCCACAACTACTGAAGCCCGAGCGCCTAGAGCCCGTGCTCCTCAACAAGAGAAGCCACCACAATGAGAAGCCTGTGCACTGCAACGAAGAGTAGCCCCCGCTCACCACAACTAGAGAGATATTTTTGTACTCCGATGCTGTTACAAAAAGTGCTTCATCATCAAGGAGATTCATAGAAAGGCTATGGAAACAATTACAATAGTTCCACACCAAGATGATGGCTCTGCAAGGATTCCAACCCCTGGCACTTAACAAGGAGCTTCCCTGCCCCTGGGGCCCCTAGATCAGGCATCCAGAGATTTGTACTCCCTGACAGGCAGGGTTGACACCCCTACTCAGCCTTGAAGCAGTTACAGAAGACATACCATCGCCCTTCTGCTTCCCATAAGAACATGGGAGTAAAATCTCTGAGGGGGGAATGAAACAGGAGGGGAGGAGGCAGGGCACAACCTTTGAAAGAATGACATAGCCCGAGGACATGACATAAACTAATTAGAACCAAATGGATCCAAGATGGCGGACAAGTCAACTTTTTCCACTAGACCTTGAACCTCAGTATCAGCAACCTAACATCAGCAAGCTAAATGACACACCCACAGGCACCATGACAGTTCCAAGACTGATCATAAGGATCAAAGAGTGGGCGGTGGCCCAATTCCTGGAAATCCCCGCCCCTTCCTAAAATAGCTGGAATACTCCTCTCACTCATTAGCCTATGAAATTACCCATTCCTATAAAAACTGACAACCCCTTACCCTGGTGCCTTTCTCACCTTCTGAGATGGCCCACACTCTGTCTGTAAAGTGTGTTTCTCTCAAAAAAAAAAAAAAAAAAAAAAAAAAAAAAAAAAAAAAAGGATTGGGAAGACGGATTTCTTCATACTACAGTAATAATGTTTATTTAACCATTTGATATCCCCACCCAGCTGGAAGGACATCAGTTTTGTTTTATTTCACTTTTGTGGTTACTCAGCAACTGTTGTTGAACTGTCAGAGGGTTTTCATAAAAAGCTAGAAGAAAATTTTTGAAATGTTAACAGTTGCCTTTACATGGTGAGAAAATGAATAGTTGTTTACACCCTTCACTTTGGCATTTTCTAAATGATATACAATTACTATGGATTTCTTTGAAATTAATAAAAAATTTTACTTTATTATTACTTTAAAACATCTTTATTAGAGTATAATTGCTTTACAATGGTGTGTCAGTTTCTGCTTTATAACAAAGTGAATCAGTTATACATTTACATATGTTCCCATATCTCTTCCCTCTTGCATTTCCCTCCCTCCCACCCTCCCTATCCTACCCCTCTAGGTGGTCAGAAACCACCAAGCTGATCTCCCTGTGCTATGCGGCTGCTTCCCACTAGCTCTCTATTTTACGTTTGGTAGTGTATATATGTACCTGCCACTCTCTCACTTTGTCCCAGCTTACCCCTCCCCGTATCCTCAAGTCCGTTCTCTAGGAGGTCTGCGTCTTTATTCCCGTCTTGCCCCTAGGTTCTTCTGACCATTTTCTTTTTTTTTCTTTTTTTTTTTTTAGATTCCAAATATATGTGTTAGCATACTGTATTTGTTTTTCTCTTTCTGACTTACTTCACTCTGTATGACAGACTCTAGGTCCATCCACCTCACTACAAATAACTCAGTTTTGTTTCTTTTTCTGGCTGAGTAATATTCCATTGTATATATGTGCCACATCTTCTTTATCCATTCATCTGTCGATGGACACTTAGGTTGCTTCCATG
>NC_041233.1:33174402-33175414 GCF_002837175.3 Physeter macrocephalus | reverse complement strand
AGGATTTTTGCATTTATGTTCATCAGTGATATTGGCCTGTAGTTTTCTTTCTTTGTGACATCTTTGTTTGGTTTTGGTATCAGAGTGATGGTGGCCTCGTAGAATGAGTTTGGGAGTGTTCCTCCCTCTGCTATATTTTGGAAGAGTTTGAGAAGAATAGGTGTTAGCTCCTCTCTAAATATTTGATAGAATTTGCCTGTGAAGCCATCTGGTCCTGGGCTTTTGTTTGTTGGAAGATTTTTAATCACAGTTCCAATTTCATTACTTGTGATTGATCTGGTCATATTTTCTATTTCTTCCTGGTTCAGTCTTGGAATGTTGTGCATTTCTAAGAATTTGTGCATTTCTTCCAGGTTGTCCATTTTATTGGCATATAGTTGCTTGTAGTAATCTCTCATGATCCTTTGTATTTCTGCAGTGTCAGTTTTCCTTCTGCTAACTTTGGGGTTTTTTTTTGTTCTTCTTTCTCTAATTGTTTTAGGTATAAGGTTAGGTTGTTAATATGAGTTTTTTTTTGTTTGTTTGTTTTCTTTGTGGTACGCGGGCCTCTCACTGTTGTGACCTCTCCCGTTGTGGATTGTTGTTTTTCCCTTGCTGCTTTTAATATTTGTTCCTTGTATTTAATTTTTGATAGTTTGATTAATATGTATCTTGGCATGTTTCCATTGGATTTATTCTGTATGGGACTCTCAGTCGGCAGGCGGACTCTCAACCACTGCGCCACCAGGGAAGCCCTTGAGTTGTTTCTTGTTTCTTAAGGTAGGCTTGTAAAGCTATAAACTTCCCTGTTAGAATTGCTTTTGCTGCATCCCATAGGTTTTGGGTCATTGTGTTTTCATTGTCATTTGTTTGTAGGTATTTTTTGATTTCCTCTTTGATTTCTTCAGTGGTCTCTTGGTTATTAAGTAGTGTGTTGCTTAGCCTCCATGTATTTGTATTTCTTACAGATTTTTTCCTGTAATTGATATCTAGTCTCATAGCATTGTGGTTGGAAAAGATACTTGATACGATT
>NC_041233.1:33169037-33170858 GCF_002837175.3 Physeter macrocephalus | reverse complement strand
CCCCAGTGGCTAAGGTTGGTTCAGTGGGTTGTGTAGGCTTCCTGGTGGAGGGGACTGGTGCCTCTGTTCTGGTGGATGAGGCTGTATCTTGTCTTTCTGGTGGGCAGGTCCACGTCTGGTGGTGTGTTTTGGGGTGTCTGTGGCCCTATTATGATTTTAGGCATCCTCTGTGCTAATGGATGGGGTTGTGTTCCTGTCTTGCTAGTTGTTTGGCATGGGGTGTCCTGCACTGTAGCTTGCTGGTTGTTGAGTGGAGCTTGGTCTTACGTTGAGATGGAGATCTCTGGGAGATTTTTGCCGTTTGATATTGTGTGGAGCTGGTAGGTCTCTTGTGGTCCAGTGTCCTGAACTTGGCTCTCCCACCTCAGAGGCACAGCCCTGACGCCTGGCTGGAGCACCAAGAGCCTGTCCTCCACATGGCTCAGAATATAAGGGAGAAAAAAAAGAAAGAGAGAAAGAAGAAGATAAAATAAAATAAAGTAAAATAAAATAATTAAAATAAAAAATAATTATTAAGAAAAATACTTTTTTAAAAGTAAAAACAAACAAACAAACCAGACAGACAGAACCCTAGGACAAATGGTAAAAGCAAAGGTATACAGAAAAAATCACACACAGAGGCATACACATACACACTCAGTAAAAGAGAAAAAGGGGAAAAAAAAAAATATTGTTGCTCCGAAAGTCCACTTCCTCAATTTGGGATGATTCGTTGTCTATTCAGGTATTCCACAGAGGCAGGGTACATCAAATTGATTGTGGACATTTAATCCGCTGCTTCTGAGGCTGCTGGGAGAGATTTCCCTTTCTGTTCTTTGTTCGCACAGCTCCCGGGGTTCAGCTTTGGACTTGGCCCCGCTTCTGCGTGTAGGTCGCCTGAGGGCGTCTTCTCTTCGCTCAGACAGGACGGTAATGTATCATTTAAAGCTTGTGTTTCCTTATTTATTTTCATTTTGGATGATCTGTCCATTGGTGAAAGTGGGGTGTTAAAGTCCCCTACTATGATTCTATTACTGTTGATTTCCCCTTTTACGGATGTTAGTATTTGCCTTATGTATTGAGGTGCTCCTATGTTGGGTGCATAAAAATTTACAGTTGTTATATCTTCTTCTTGGATTGATCCCTTGATCATTATGTAGTGTCCTTCTTTGTCTTACCATTTTCTTAATTGTTTTGGGTTTATTATTGTAGGTCTTTTCCTTCTCTTGTACTTCCTGCCTAGAGAAGTTCCTTTAGCATTTGTTGTAAAGCTGGTTTGGTGGTGCTGAATTCTCTCAGCTTTTGCTTGTCTGTAAAGCTTTTAATTTCTCCGTCAAATCTGAATGAGATCCTTGCTGGGTAGAGTAATCTTGGTTGTAGGTTTTTCTCTTTCATCGCTTTAAATATGTCCTGCCACTTCCTTCTGGCTTGCAGAGTTTCTGCTGAAAGATCAGCTGTTAACCTTACGTGGATTCCCTTATGTGTTACTTGTTTTTTTTCCCTTGCTGCTTTTAATATTTGTTCCTTGTATTTAATTTTTGATAGTTTGATTAATATGTATCTTGGCATGTTTCCATTGGATTTATTCTGTATGGGACTCTCAGTGCTTCCTGGGCTTGATTAACTATTTCCTTTCCCATGTTAGGGAAGTTTTCAACTATAATCTCTTCAGATATTTTCTCAGTCCCTTTCTTTTTCTCTTCTTCTTCTGGGACCCCTATAATTCGAATGTTGGTGTGTTTAATGTTGTTCCAGAGGTCTCTGAGACTGTCCTCAATTCTTTTCATTCTTTTTCCTTTATTCTGCTCTGCAGTAGTTATTTCCACTATTTTATCTTCCAGG
>NC_041233.1:33137637-33168495 GCF_002837175.3 Physeter macrocephalus | reverse complement strand
CCCCAGTGGCTAAGGTTGGTTCAGTGGGTTGTGTAGGCTTCCTGGTGGAGGGGACTGGTGCCTCTGTTCTGGTGGATGAGGCTGTATCTTGTCTTTCTGGTGGGCAGGTCCACGTCTGGTGGTGTGTTTTGGGGTGTCTGTGGCCCTATTATGATTTTAGGCATCCTCTGTGCTAATGGATGGGGTTGTGTTCCTGTCTTGCTAGTTGTTTGGCATGGGGTGTCCTGCACTGTAGCTTGCTGGTTGTTGAGTGGAGCTTGGTCTTACGTTGAGATGGAGATCTCTGGGAGATTTTTGCCGTTTGATATTGTGTGGAGCTGGTAGGTCTCTTGTGGTCCAGTGTCCTGAACTTGGCTCTCCCACCTCAGAGGCACAGCCCTGACGCCTGGCTGGAGCACCAAGAGCCTGTCCTCCACATGGCTCAGAATATAAGGGAGAAAAAAAAGAAAGAGAGAAAGAAGAAGATAAAATAAAATAAAGTAAAATAAAATAATTAAAATAAAAAATAATTATTAAGAAAAATACTTTTTTAAAAGTAAAAACAAACAAACAAACCAGACAGACAGAACCCTAGGACAAATGGTAAAAGCAAAGGTATACAGAAAAAATCACACACAGAGGCATACACATACACACTCAGTAAAAGAGAAAAAGGGGAAAAAAAAAAATATTGTTGCTCCGAAAGTCCACTTCCTCAATTTGGGATGATTCGTTGTCTATTCAGGTATTCCACAGAGGCAGGGTACATCAAATTGATTGTGGACATTTAATCCGCTGCTTCTGAGGCTGCTGGGAGAGATTTCCCTTTCTGTTCTTTGTTCGCACAGCTCCCGGGGTTCAGCTTTGGACTTGGCCCCGCTTCTGCGTGTAGGTCGCCTGAGGGCGTCTTCTCTTCGCTCAGACAGGACGGGGTTAAAGGAGCAGCTGATTCGGGGGCTCTGGCTCACTCAGGCCGGGGGGAGGGAGGGGCACGGAGTGTGGGGCGAGCCTGCGGCGGCAGAGGACGGCGTGACGTTACCACTTCCTCAATTTGGGATGATTCGTTGTCTATTCAGGTATTCCACAGAGGCAGGGTACATCAAATTGATTGTGGACATTTAATCCGCTGCTTCTGAGGCTGCTGGGAGAGATTTCCCTTTCTGTTCTTTGTTCGCACAGCTCCCGGGGTTCAGCTTTGGACTTGGCCCCGCTTCTGCGTGTAGGTCGCCTGAGGGCGTCTTCTCTTCGCTCAGACAGGACGGGGTTAAAGGAGCAGCTGATTCGGGGGCTCTGGCTCACTCAGGCCGGGGGGAGGGAGGGGCACGGAGTGTGGGGCGAGCCTGCGGCGGCAGAGGACGGCGTGACGTTACACCAGCCTGAGGCGCGCCGTGCGTTCTCCCGGGAAGTTGTCCCTGGATCACGGGACCCTGGCAGTGGCGGGCTGCAACAGGCTCCCGGGAGGGGAGGTGTGGATAGTGACCTGTGCTCGCACACAGGCTTCTTGGTGGCGGCAGCAGCAGCCTTAGCGTCTCATGCCCGTCTCTGGAGTCCCCGCTGATAGCCATGGCTCGCGCCCGTCTCTGGAGCTCCTTTAAGCGGCGCTCTGAATCCCCTCTCCTCGCGCACCAGAAAACAAAGAGGCAAGAAAAAGTCTCTTGTCTCTTAGGCAGCTCCAGACTTTTCCCAGACTCCCTCCCGGCTAGCCGTGGCGCACTAGCCCCTTCAGGCTGTGTTCACGCAGCCAGTCCTCTCCCTGCGATCCGACCAAAGCCCGAGCCTCAGCTCCCAGCCCCCGCCCTTCCCGGCGGGTGAGCAGACAAGCCTCTCGGGCTGGTGAGTGCTGGTCGGCACCGATCCTCTGTGCGGGAATCTCTCCGCTTTGCCCTCCGCACCCCTGTTACTGCGCTCTCCTCCGCGGCTCTGAAGCGCCCCCATCCGCCACCCACAGTCTCCGCCCGCGAAGGGGCTTCTAGTGTGTGGAAACCTTTCCTCCCTCACAGCCTACCCAGGTACGTGGGGAGTTTCTTGCCTTTTGGAAGGTCTGAGGTCTTCTGCCAGTGTTCAGTGGGTGTTCTGTAGGAGTTGTTCCACATGTAGATGTATTTCTGATGTATCTGTGGGGAGGAAGGTGATTTCCGAGTCTTACTCCTCCGCCATCTTGAAGCTCCACCCGCAATAAAAAATTTTAAAACAAACAAAACAAAAAAGAATTGGGAAGAGAACAATAGGGTCACTTACCTATCTGAAAAAAGTAGCCACAGACAAGGAGGTGAGCATATTCTAAATTGGTATTGCGTCAACACAAAACTAAGTGATGGCATTCAACTTTCGAATTCAAGAATGTTTGCCTAACACTGAAGCTTCCTAGATTATGGCTATTATTTATTGTAAATATTCCATCTTTAGAAATGAAAGGGAACACAGTTAAGGCTTATTATTCCAGCGTGCTGGCCACATTGTACATGGGATCAGATCTCTTCAAACATAACCATTATAGATAAGAAGAAATTGTCATTGGGGAAGAGTGAACTGAGAATGAAATCAGGCTCTTCTGCAAAAGGCTGTGGATGTCTTGAGCAGAAATACGACAACCAAGTGTTGCCAAAATTTGGCCTCTGTACATCAGTGCCAGAGTAAAGCCTCTGTACCTCAGTGCCAGATGAAATCTCTGTGACAGAGTTTTGGGTGAAGTAGAAATAGTTTTATTGCTTTGCCAGGCAAAGGGGGCCACAGCGGGTTAATACCCTCAAGACTGTGTGTCCCGCCCTGGAGGGGGTAGTGAGAAGCCTGATAGTGTTCAAGGAGCAGGGCGTGATCAGCTGGTGGACATTTTTCTGATTGGTTGGTGATGAGGTCATTGGGAGTCAGCGTCGTCAACCTTCTGGTTCCAACAGGCCTGGGGGCTACGTGCTTGTGAGCAGCATACAGTTAATTCCTCCCACCTGGTGGCGGTTTCAGTATCTGCAAAACAGCTCAGAGGACGTGGCTCAGAATATTATCAATAGTACTTGAGGAAGTACTAAAGGTCCTTGACTTTGTTTAATGACTAAAGTATTAATATTGTGTCTTGCTTGACTGTTTTTCTTTCTACATTTTCTCACTTCTCTGATTAAATTTATTCTTTGACTAAAGTTTTTCTGTAGTCAAAAGGCAGGCGGAGGACATGGGTGGGAGTCTATTCTGGGAAGGCTCATAGGGGTCCTGCTCAGTTACACAGGCACCTAAGTTTTCATCTTCTTAGTCCTGTTTTCCAACAAAAGTTCTGAGGAAGATGCTTCAGTGGCATGGATGGTCTTCTGTTTTGAAATGATGTATGAATGTATTTTTCTGTTGAGAACTTTCCTTTATGAAACTGTGATGTTTAGATTAACATTGAAAAGACTTCCAGTTCAGTTTCTACATGTGAAGAGCTTGGAATCTGTCACTCTTATCCTTACAACAAGAAAAAACTGGACAACCTGAAAACCAGTGACTTTTCTTGGCTGTCTTAGGGAAATGGGGATGCAGGGAAAACCACCATCCTGAATGTTGGGTAGAGAATGAGCTCATTAGAGAGAACAAGTGTTGAAGATTAATAAAGAAAATAAAAACAAATGTTTTAAAAATTATTTTATCAAGGGGGTCCTAGATTGGGGTTCAGGACCACCTGGGCATATCTGGAAGGACTACGGTAACTCCTGGGAGAGAAAGCCACCTAAAGGAAGAAGGAAACAAGGAGAAGTTTTGAACCACCCAGAGCCAAGGGGATGTGGTTAGGAGGACTTAGAAGTGTTTGTTATTCCAGTTTGTGTTCAAGTCCTTAATCCTTGGATTTCATAGAAGACGTTGGAGTCCCTTGGAGAACAGGTGTGTTGTACATAAACTCCTACAAGGATGTTTCTCCAGGACACTAGGGCATGAGCCACAGAGCTCTGACACTCTTGCAACAGAGCATAAGACAAAGCGAGAGGGACCACTGTACACTGGTGATATCTCGGGGGTTCAGGAATTCAGCTGCAGTGGGAGAGGGGACATCTGGCAGGAGACAGAGGGACAGCAGTAACACTCAGATGGCGCAGACATTTTCATAAATACACTTGAGATATACCTGGGGACTCCAAGAAACACTTCAAGTGCCAGGTAGGGGCATGACCCAGTGAAAAATGAGTTATTTCTGCTAATGTCACACTATTAGCTCCCACAGGCTGTGAAGAGCTGGGCAAAGTCTCACTTCCTCCAAGAACAGTTTTGTGTCCTCTCTCATTCTGGTCATTCCTTCAACTAGCCCTTTGGTTGGGCTGCTGAAACATCCAGAACTCATGTGAGAAAATGCTTAGGAAGCAATATTATGTAGGATAGTTTTCTTGGCCCTGTGAATGGATCTGTTTCTCTGCTTGATTTTATTGTAGAAAATATGAATTTCATTAATATCTCCTTGAAATGGATAATGTGGACCAGCATATTTGTTAGATCCTTTCTGCCATCTAGGTTTTATCCTCCTTGAATAATAGAGTTTGAAATTTGTTGAACTCCACGGTACCCAGGTTCTTAGCTTTTATCTCACACTTTACAAGTTTCCCCTAAGAACACTGTATTTGCTTTTCAGGACTTTGGTTGTGTGCTTTATTTCCTCTATGGGAAGACCCAGGTAAAGTTTAAATTACAGTTAATTGATAGAGGCCAAGGAGGAAGATTGAAAAATTTAATTAGTTTCCCTGCAAAGTAATGTGTATTAACCTGACTTTCCACACTAGAGACTAACATATCTTAACTTAAGGTGCACACGAAGTGTTCTGTTTAAATATACAGGGTCTGAGTCACCCTCCAAGCTTATTTTCTGTCTAGAAAGAGGAGAGAATCAAATCCCTTTTAAATTATAAAATTGTTCTGTGATTAGATACCATGGCTGTCTCCTGAGGCACTCACAGAACTTCATAAATAGTTCACACCTGTTAACAGTTGATTATTTTAGGAGGTATGGAGCAGGTGCTATTGGTGTCCCGTGCTGCCCAACTTGGCTTCCAGCTACGGTGTGGTGGGAGCTTTCGTGCAGACCACCTCCCACCTTACACACTCAAGGGTCTCAGCTCTCTGCCTTAGGTCTGTCTCCAAGTGCAAGGAGCTTGCTCAGCCTGTGTGCTTGGGCCTGGAAGTGAGAGACAGGAGTTGGTACTCCCGCAGTAACCAACAACAACCGGGGGCAGGAGTTGTTGGATAAACACCCCAACTCTGACCTTGGACCGATGACTCTAAGTTTCATTTCTGCGTGGCTTCCCTAGCAGGACTGAGCAGTAACCAGCTCAATCAAGCAGCGTTTATCGGGTCTCCTTCCCTCTCTCCCAGCTTCTCTGGACACTCCCAAATGAATTATCTGAGCCCACATCCTTGTCTCAGTCCGTGCTTTTGGAGAACCCAAACTAAGAGCTGGTTAGTTTGGAGGGTTAGATAGGCTGATCTTGAACATACAATTCACTAGCACCTGCCTGTGACTATTCATTCAATGAATACCTTTGAGAGCCTCCTGTGTGCTAGGCGAGGATTTTTGGTGTTGAACAAAACAAACAGAACGTCTGCCCTCATGAACCTTCCATATGACTCTTTCAAACTTCACAACAACCGTGTGAGTTAGATGTTATTATTACCCCCATTTCATGTGTAACTAATGTGATTGAGGATTCTCGGCTCTTTGGGGATATAAACATGACTTGAATTTTTCTAAAAATGCCTAGCTTTTCTCTGTGGAGAGGCGTGTCCCCAGATTTCTTCCCAATTTTATAAATTTTGAGCCACTTCTGATTAAACAATCTCATTCTAGTTTTATGACTCACTCCCACGCACTTTTTAAAAAATTGAAGTATAGTTGATTTACAATGTTGTGTCAATTTCTGCTGTACAGCAAGGTGATTCAGTTATGCAAATATACATATTCTTTTAAAAGTTCTTTTCCATTATGGTTTCACAGGGTACTGAATATACTTCCCTGTGCTACCCAGCAGGACCTTGTTATTTACTCATTCCCATGCACGTTAAACCTTCAACGTCCTAATCAGTTCTAAAGTGCCCATTCCTGTTCTTGGGAGGGCTTAAAAAACCCACTTGGAGACTTGTGTGAGGGGAGTGGTCTGTAGCCTTGGCAAACAACTTAGATGACGCTGTCGGAGGGGGCTCACTGAGGGGACCTGACTGTTGGCTGACCCAGGAGCTGCACGGGGCTCTGGCCCCCTGCTCTGTCCTTGGGATGTGAGCTCTGCTTGCCTTCCCTGAGCTGGAAGCTGCCTCACGGCCACAGCCTTGAGAGATTAGGTGTTGTTGAGACCATCTGGACGTTATATTAGACTGAACCCAGTTAAAGCCTCTATAGAGAAGTTTCTATAGAAACTTCTAAGATTCTGGCAGGCAGGAACGGAAATCTACTCGTCTCGTGGCCACACCCGGGACAAGCCTCGTGAGTACATTCCATGGCTTAATAAGCCTGTCACCTACCAGTCTGGAGTGGTCGGCCTCTTTCTTCGTTCTGTCCCTGCCCTCCATGTCCAGGAAGCCAGTTTCGAATTTTACCCTGGGAAGCTCCCAAGGTTGGAACCCAACAACTGGGGAGGCAGCCAGGAAGCTGAAGAATGGGTTTTGGGAAAGAGACATCCAGGGGGGAAATCCTGAGTTGGCTATTGGCCTCTATGTGGAGAGGGGTGGCATGTATGTTAGATGCTTGGGGACCCCGTTAGTACAGGGACACCCGGAAAACGCAGGCTGGTCTAATGAGCCTGTTTGAGGAACTGTGCAGCGCCCTGCTGCACAGGAGAGAAACACGTGGGTGCGCGGTGGGCGAGGCTCTGCTGTGGGCAGGTCGCTGCACACTGATGTCCAACTAGAGGCTCAGCTCAAATCAGGAAATTGGAAGGAGAGCTGAGGTTAGAGAAGGACGTGCAGGTGTCCACTACTCTGCTAGCTTGGGGGCTGGCAGACAAAGCAGGAGTGCAGGATAATACGTTGGAGCCCTTAACGTGCCGTTTTGCAAAGCCAGGAGGGCACAGGCTTCAGCGGAGGGAACTTATGACAAAGCCTCTTTCTTTGGTCTCTCCTTGCCCTCCATGTACAGAGGGGGAGGGGCAGTCTCAGATTTCACTCGAGGAACTCCCGGGGTTACCAACCAACAAATACAGAGATAAGATTGAACAAAAGGGATTCTAAAGCCTTCAGGTCCAGGGATAGTCCCTTGCAGTGAAGTTTTCTTTTGAGGAATTTCTGATATTAATTCAAACCAAATATAATGTGTATGTCATTTATACCTTTGCCACTGGGAGAAGGGAGATGGAGAAGAGAGAGGGTAGACACAATCATCTTCAACTCATTTTTAATCAGCTTAAAATGACATGATCTTTTTAGGGCGAGGTGGCAGATTTTCCTGTTTATTCTACTTTGCTTAGACTGGGAATGGAGAATATCTTGTAATTCCCCAGTCAGCTATGTTAGGCAGTGGTTGCCTGGAGAGCCCTGTTGGGAAGGAGTCTGAGGCCATAAGCATGTGTAATAGGAAGGTCATTAATTAGTATCAAATTAATTATTAAAGCCAGTCATGGGTGTAGGAGGGGAGAAAAGCCACACTTTTAAAATGTGTTTGCCGTCCTCGATCCGGTTTCACGTTACCAAGTTGCACTTACTGGATGAGGCAACCTGAAAGTCTTCCAGAGTTTTTAATTTACTAGGTTTTACAGTTCAGGTCCAGGGCTGCAAACGACAGGAAATTAAGCAGAAAACCAAAATGTGCTGTAGGGTATTGAATAGTTCACTGAATCTCCAGGAAGACTGGAGAACTAGCTCATAAAATTGACAGCAACCAAGACGACCCGGCATGGCCATAGACAGGTAACCCTGGTGTCACTGGATGCTCACCAGTTCCTCCAGCACACCACTGCTCTGGGACCTTCCCTGCAACACTCTTGGACTTGTTAAAAAACCTTTTTATGAAAAATTTTAAGCATATACAACAAGAGCAGAGTATAATGAGACTCCATGCATTAATTCCCAGCTTCCCTGATTATTACTGATACAATTCTGTCCATCTTATTTTATCTATCTCCCATTTAAAATTAAAAAAAATTTTTTTGCTGGAATATTTTGAAGCAATTCTAGACATAATAAGTCACTTGTAAACACTTTGTGTTTTCAACAGCCGATAACTTAAAAAAAAAAACCTTATCCACAGCACTATTACCTGAATTCGAGATGCCTTCTTCCCTATAAACTACATTTTTGTAGGACTTAGTCATTAATCAATCCTTTTTATTACTTCCTCAAGGTTCATCATTACATGCCTACACTCCTGTAGCCCAGGAGCTAGGTTGCCCCTTTGTCATGCATGATGGGACATGGGGCTATACTGCCCAACTATCTTGGAATTACTTCCAAATGATAAGGGTGTACACAGCCTGGGCAGAAAAAATGGCAGATAAGGCATAGTAGAGATTGGAACTGCTCACAAAACCATCAGATAAGTAGCCACTTGTCAAAATTGCCATTTATATTTCCTAATTGCCTTTGACTTATAGCCTAGCATTCTTCTATAATTTCATAAATATGCTTTGATAGTCATTGAGTGTTGATTTAAAGTGATGTGGTTTCCACCTGGTTGGAAGGCTATTTTCTTCCTGGGAGGTTTAGTAGCAATTACATATGTAAATCTATGCATACTTTCTTTTGATACATTCTCGGGAAAAATTACACCAAGAAATTATTAATGTACATGAAAACAACAGTTAAAACTCCCAGAGGATAATAGAGGCCTTGAATATTTTTACATATTTTAAGGTATCCACCAATATCACTCGAGGGTGGCAGTGTTGAGGAAAGAATGTTAAAATAATAATTTTCCCTGTTTAGATGTTTTAAAAATTTGACCAATGAATGTGTTTATATTATACCAGAAGAAGAATTAAGGTTGTGAACTATAGAGTTTCCAGCAGTAAGATGGAGTTAATTGCAGGTCCTTGGCTCTATCTGGTGGGATCCTTGCTTAATGCAAACTTATGACGTTTTCTTGCGTGGGAAGTTGGATGCATAATTTTTCTTTATCTCCATGTTTGGAATCACATATTCACCATCATTTGCACTTCCTATTGTCTTTCATTATCTTTCCCCTTCATTGTCACTAGGGATCATGAGTGATAATCACAATCTAATTTCTACCATTAGCTGTCACTGGGGACTACAATTATCGAAATAAATAAATTCAACAAATATCTATTGATTGGTATTGATATATCCATTATAGAGATGGAGGGCATAGCAAGGTTCTGCATCCTCAAGGGGATCAGGGGAGATGAGAAGCAAACCCATAAGATGAAAGTGTCAGAAAAGAGCTAAAGTAAAAAGTTCTTAGAGTTGACAGAGGGGAAAGATTACGATGACTCTTGCCTGGAGAGATCAAGGAAGGCTTTCTGGAGTATGTGGCATTTGAATTGGACTTTTTAAAAAAAAATAATTATTTTTGGCTGCATTGGGTCTTCGTTGCTGCGTGTGGGCTTTCTCTAGTTGCGGTGTGCGGGTTTCTCATTGCATTGGCGTCTCTTGTTGCGGAGCACGGGGCTCTAGGCGTGTTGTGCACGAGGGCTCTAAAGCGCAGGCTCAGTAGTTGTGGTGCACGGACTTAGTTGCTCCGCGGCACGTGGGAATCTTCGCGGACCAGGGCTCGAACCCGTGTTCCCTGCATTGGCAGGCGGATTCTTAACCACGGCGCCACCAGGGAGGAAGCCCTGAGTCAGACTTTAAATACTGGCTTCAAGGCATTTAGCGTGGAGGAGGCACATTCAGAAAGTACGGGCAGGATCTAGGAATTGCCCAGCTTAAATGGGGTGTGTGTGTGTGTCTGTAGAGAAAGAGAACAGTGTTCCTCCAGTTGGATTCTGACTGAAAACAAGACATTTCAGAGTTTATTAGCAAAGTCTTTAAGAGCAAGATGATTCAAAGTTAGTAATAAAAACTATACAGAGAAATGTCACGGTCACATAAGCTCCTCCTCAGTTGGCAGCACCCTAGTGGGGCTGCACCCCTCCACCAGGCCCCAGCTCCGCGGGGCAGGCAGCCACAGTGGGCACACAGCCCACGTGGGGAGACGCCCCGGGGACCAGTGCTCCCCGGCTACACCAGCAGGCTTTACCCGTGCTTCTCGGGGTCTTACATATGTCGCCTCCTCGTTGTGACTTCCCGCTCTGCCTTTCACTGGTAGTGTAGCTGCAATTTGGCCTCTGTACCCTGACACCGAATTGAATCTCAGAGACAGACTTTTGGGTGAAGTAGAAAAGAATAGCTTTATTGCTTTGCCAGGCAAAGGGGGCCACGGTGGGTTAGTGCCCTCAAGACTGTGTGTCCCGCCCAGGAGGGGGTAGTGAGAAGCTTGGTAGTGTTCAAGGAGCAGGGCGTGATCAGCTGGTGGACATTTTTCTGATTGGTTGGTGATGAGGTAATTGGGAGTCTGCATCATCAACCTTCTGGTTCCAACAGGCCTGGGGGCTACGTGCTTGTGAGCAGCATACAGTTAACTTCTTCCACCTGGTGGCGGTTTCAGTATCTGCAAAACAGCTCAAAGATACTGTCATGTGTATCCCTCGAGGGGGAACCAGGACCCTGCCCCAAGACTGTACTATTGTGTGTTTTTTTTTTTTGACTGCTCCTTCCTTGTCTCCACATCCCCTCCCTTCCCTGATTAACATCTCTTTGAACCTGTTCATTGGAAAGCAGGGAAGGTCATGGAGGCTGAATGAAGCCTATTTCTTGCCAAAAAGAAACTCAGGGCACATAAAGACTTTTGTGCCCAGGAGTCCCACGGGGTCCTGCTCTGTTTCAGTAGGGGTAGGCACCAATCCAGAACTGAGTCAGAGAGCTTTGCAGTTGAGTCTTGCTTGTGGTTTTATGCTAAAATCAGCAGAAGCAAGGTCAAGAGGTCAGCATGTGAATACCTTTCCCTGCCTTTCCCTGAGTGGGCCTGGGTTTGAATATGGGCTCCAGCGTTTAGAATCTGTGTGACTTCAGGCGAGTTGCTTTTTCTTTCTCTGTTTCAGTGTTGTCTCATCTGTAAAATGGTGGGAGCCATACTATTTTCTTGCAGGGTTCTCGTGTGTGTTAAGTTAATGGGTATAAAATGTTGGGCCTGCTGGCTTGTGCTTTCACTGGTGCAACAGTGTGTGGGGAGGAGCCTTGGGGGATGGGGAAGGGGCACTGGCTGACTTGTGGATAGTCTTGCGCGCCAGGCCAGGAGGCTGAGGCAAGAACCCTGCTTGCTGCAACATCTAGGTTGGGCCTGGATGAACGTCTTTATTTCGGAGCTCGAGGTTATTTCCAGGGGACTGGGAGTGAACCTAATCCCCTTCTAGGTGCTGCAGGAGAACTGGGTCCCTGTTGCGGGGTTACCAAGGTTTCTGGAGGAGAGCTCTGGCGTGGACCCAATGTCCTGCATAAGCCTGTCACACAACAAAGGGGCATGCGATTGTATCAGAGGAGTGGCTAGTGGGGACATATAAAGATGACTCCTAAGGTCTCATCCCTGTACCAGGAAGTGTCCATTCTAAGGCAGTTCACACACAGGCCACAAGGGATTACAGGGTACAGACGCATGTACAGGGAGACAGGCTTGTCAAGCTTGAAAGACGAAGACCGTGGGTAAAGGAGTAAGAAGTGAAAATTCAGGCGACTGTAAATCTTTGAGCCATTTTGTGCACCTTGAAGGCATCGCCTTAGTCAATACAAAAGCCTTACATTGCTGTTCTGAACAAGTTTCGCAGAGTAGAAAATGTAAAAAAGTAAGATTACCTCGGAGAAAATCGGCGCCCTGGAACCCGCAGGGCTGCCCATCACACTGCAGCTCACTGGCTAGAACGAGCTTGGCCAGGATGAATTAGCCTCTGCAGCGCCTCTGGGCTGAGTCTGAGTGTCCCCGGAAGAAGCCAGCCCTAGGTTCAGCGGAAGGACTAGGATGGGAGTGAAAGCGTGGGAAAGCATTTGAGGCGAGCCTTTGGCGAACATATATTCAAGGGCAGGAGAAAGGTCCCCATCAGTTCTGTCCTGGGTGAGCACAAGCCTCCTAGCTCCCCATCTCTTGCCCAGGAACCTCTCATTGAGAAGATACCCCCTCTGAAGTGTTCTTTATCCAGAGCTGACTCAAAACCATTGAGGGAATGTCAGCTTCTGAATATGTCTTAGAGACCACATTGTCCAGTGGTTGCTATTTTTTTTTTTCCAGGAGAATACTGAAATTTAGAAAAATTGATGAGGGCTACTGCATTTTTTGCCTTCTTGTTAGGGTGGTACTAGGTAATGGCATCTGTGCAATAATCGTAGCCAAAGAAGCTTTAGTCTAATCCAACCCTCTCAATTACAGAAGGAAAAAAATTGAGTTGCAGAGACAGGGAGCAGTTTACCTGCAGGTTTCCAGCTCAGCCTGTAAGTGGCAGAGGTGAGACAGGGACCCAGGTCCTCCTGGGTTTCAATTTTAGTATCATTTCTACTGCACTAACCAGAACAATGTGCTGTGTGTCTCTAATTGTTTACATATTGTAATTGCCTTAATATTATCTTCCCTTTAGCTGTTTAGATAAGCACCAAAAATTATGGGTCTTATTCTGTACAAGCTGGCATCACTTAGGGTATTGATATCTTAGAGGGGAAATGGAAGAAGCTAGCAGCTCTGTTTTAAGTTCTTGATATTTCCAAATGTCTCCAGTGATGAGCATTTGTTTGAAGAGAAAAGCTTAAAATAGGGCAAAGTATCTTCCTTTCCATCAGGAAAAGGCCAACAGCTCACAGAATCTTTCTTAGCCTTTCTGACATTTCCCAGAGAACCTTGCAAATTATTTGCAGTGATTTGGAAATAATGAAGAACCTTACACATTTCGTAGTACTGTGTTTCCCCAAATGTGTTACACTCATCAATGGTATGCGAGATGATTTTAAGTAGTATAAAGATCAGACCTTTTATTTTACTAGTAGGTATAAATAGGTATTTATTTTAATGTATGTAATAAAATATATGATAAAAATATAATTAGTACAACAAACCTATAACATTTTATTGCTTAGAATGGAGCTAATTATAAAAGGAAGTTTTTTTAAAGAAAAATGTCAAATAATATTATGTTAGTATAAGTGATGCCCAAATTTGTCAAAAATTGGAACAGTGATATCTGACATTACATACATATCTACAGTTTGGGAACTACTTATTGAGGCCACATGTAACATGTATAAACTGAACAGTTGTAACGGTCCACAAAACTTGAAAGCACATCAGTGGAACCCCCAGTTAATTTATAACTGTAAATGAGGTTTTTATTCCCACGAATGGGGGAGAACTTAATCTTGGTCCTTTCACAAATAGAAACTATGATTCAGAGGTTTGCACAGTGGATTCAAGATTTTCTCAATCCCAATGTGGTACCCAGCTGTGGCCCTTATCCCGCTGGCTTCCCCTGAAGAGTCTCCTTTGGTGATTGATTAGGTGTTGGAAGAGGGGAGAGCAGGCTTCCCCTTCGTCTCCAGTGTTTCTCTGCCAGGACCGTCTCTACACTGCTTAGTCAGCCCTGCCTGGCACAGGTGGCATCACTCTGCCAGCCTGCGATGCACTGCAGGTAGTCTGTGCTGCCTGCCTACACTTCCAAGGTGTACAGCAGTTTCCCCTCCCACCTCCATCAGTATACACATGCGTGCGCGCACACACACACACACTCACTCACTCACTCACTCACTCACCTCCAGTGAGTGTTCACACACAGATCTCCGAGGCAGGTTCTTTGCTTTTCTGAAAGGACCTTAGAACCTTATAGATCTCTTCTAAGCCAGATCACTCTGCTGGACCCTGTGTGGGTCTGAAATTGTCTTTGCCCCTTCTGCCCAGCTGTACCTTTCTGTTAGCTCTCCTCTCCTTTTCTCATGCCTTGTGGGTACCAAATGCACCTGTGGAGGTTGCCTCTGAGCCAGACTCCCTCTAGTCACACAACGGCAGTCTCCCCTAATGGGTGGGGTGGAGGCACAGGGGCCCCACTCACGCTCTCCACACATTTCCTCTCCATCCCTTTCCTCCTTGCTTTAGAGCTCTTCTTTCTTCTGCCCTGGTTCCCTAGGTGACATCATCCAGTCTCATGGCAATTAACGATGAAGAGGACAGAAGTGGTACCTGCCCTCATTGAGCTTACATTCCACTGGGGCTAGAAATTCAAAAGGCAAGAGAATTGACAAGTAATATAAAATAATACAAATTATAATAAATTTTTGTAAAAGAAGGGAAGGAGGCTGAGATATAAATAATGCTGCAGTTACTATCTCTTGCTCAAAATTTTGCTCACTCTTCAGATTATTACAGATTCTTAAAAGTGGAGTTGTCAGGGAAAAGGTGATCATATTCCAGCTTCTGGATACATTTTTCAAGGTTTCTTAGGTGGAGATAGTAATTCGGAGAAGTTTAGGATGCTTAGGGGTGTGTGTCCCTAATATTTTGAGCTAGGAATTAAAGAAGGAAATAGTCATTAAAAAAATTGTGTATCTGTCAGGGTCCAGTCAGTAGACAGTAACCATATAGTAATTTAAACAGGGAAATTTTAATGTAAATGATTAACTGTATCAGTGTATTACCTACTAAGGAGAAAGAGCTATAAAGAACACAGGAATAACAGATAAAAGGAACAGTCACTATCTCTAGGGCTGTGGCAGAGAACCAAGGAAGGAACGAATCTTGAACAGGTTCCCCATTAGGGCAGAAATCTAGATCTAATTAGAGAGGGCATGGCTGTGGCCCGCAGGACGGTGAAGTTTGCTGTGGTGCTGCACCTGTAGGACTCACTGGGAATCTACCCTCTAGGGTACCAGGGAAAGTTGTCCCCAGAGATGTGCCTTGTGCAGAGCTTGATGGGGAGCTATTTGTAAGACTGGTGCTGCTGAAACTCCTGGGGGTGGGAGGGAGTGTCATTTGAGTCCCTCTAGTGTCCCTGCGATGCCAGCTGCTGCCCCAGAGGAGCAGATGGAGAGGATTCAGGAGGAGAAGCCCCTTTCTCCTCCAGGGTCCCCCCAGCACCCTCTGCCAACAAAGTTTTACACTGTGCCAGTTGATAAGGAAAATGCGTTCCAGCATCCCAGGAGGCCAGCGGAGGATGGATTTGGAACTGAGAGGTAAATATACCAATTCCTGTTCTTCTTTGGTGATCAGTCCTGGGACATTAATTCACCAGTACATTTGGCCATGTCCTGTAAAAGCCAA
Organism: Physeter macrocephalus; assembly: GCF_002837175.3. Lineage (NCBI taxonomy): Eukaryota > Metazoa > Chordata > Mammalia > Artiodactyla > Physeteridae > Physeter > Physeter macrocephalus. The sequence goes on along the minus strand of NC_041233.1, from coordinate 33,153,299 downwards.
TCATATTTTTGTGGCTCAAGAAGGCCCTCAATTCACTGGCCTGTGATAAGAAGCACTCAGTTTGTGCTGAATGGTGGGTGCCCTGGGGATATGGGTGCAGCCCCCAAAGCATCTGCAGTAGATGTCATCACACATGGTGTATATTTATGCATCTATTTCCTGTATTGTCTGTGTCCCCACTCTAGAATGTAGGCTTTATGAGGGCAGGAGTTTTGTCAGGTTTATAGACTGTAGCCAGAACAATGTGGGGTACATAGTATAGGCTCAATTCATTTTTGGTGAATTAATGAATGGATTTCCCGCAAATCTCAGGGAGAGGATGTGAATATCAATGACCTTGGTGTGCCTGGAGTACTAGCTCACAGGCTTCAGAGGGTCTCCTTCCTTATTTTTGGGCTGGTAAATATAGACACATCTAGAGCCTCCCACACCTTCCCGTTCCAAATGACTGAGTGCATGCCAGCATTAAAAGGATCAGGCAGAACACAGTTGCTAATACTTCTGGACAGCCAACACAAGGCTTGAGATTGCTCATTTTTCAAGGATAATTGCAAACCATAGCAGCTGTCCTGGCCCAAGCTCGCTGGGCATATTTCACTGCAAGTGGGAGATGGATGTGACTGTTGCTGACAAGGGGAAGCAAACCCAATGCACACAGCCTTCCTCAAGGGAATTAAGCTCAGCTCCTCTCAGCAAAGTATTCTTACCTCCTCAGCTGTGAATGTTCAGGAATCTCTATCCATTAACTCCTTCAGGCACCATCAGCATATTCAATGTGCTCTGGTTTTGGCATCAGAGGAACATTTGCACTCCAGGTGTTTTATTTACTGTTTTGAGAGAGGTTCTGTATTTCAGGGTAATTTATTTTTCTTTCGGATGAAAGTCTCTATTAATTTTGCCTAACATCACGTCATCTTGGACCGTACTAGAAAAGGCCACATTTTAATCTTAGCTGATATTTTTATACATCCAGAATATCTTTTTTATGGGATTCAGGGGGGCAGAACCAGAGTCAGGATGTTGGCTTTGGCATCTAACTAGAGGTCCAGGTAACTCACGTGGAGATGAGGACAAATTCCAGATTAAGTTGGTGATAAATTTAGAACAGTGTAGAGTTTATCCCTGAGCCTGCAGTCAGGGCTTTAAAAAATGACTGAAGGTATGAATACATGATTCAAAACTAATCTCAGGAACTAACACAAAGTTCAGAAGATTTATCAATGCTAGCTAGATCAATGGGGTTTGAGATGAAATATTATAAATCAAGTGTGAGCCGGTGTTAGTCCAAATCCTGCCTCCAGCTTGGAAGGTTATGTGTGAGGTGAGAGAATCACAGGGAAGAAGCCACTGGAGGAAAAGACACTTTTTCAGTGAGGGCGTGCGGTGTCTCAGACTTAGGGCCCTGGCACTCAGGAATCAAGTCTGTAAAAGAGTGTCCCCTTGGCCACACTGCAATGTTGAAGGGTTTTCACTTCACCTTCTTCAAACCTAGATACCAGGGCATATGGGAAAATAGGGACATGGTACTCTCAGGGCCTGAAGGGCTGAATCTGCAGTATGTTGTTTTGGGAAGGCAGCTGGTGAGGTGGCTGAGAGCCTTGGTTTTTCTCACTCACAATACAGGAATGACAACAGTACCGAATCACAAGTTTGTTGGAAAGATTAAATGAGATAGTCCATGTCAAGTATATAGCACTTAGCCAACAGTCAACATGAAAACATACTAGATATGATTTATTATTTTCATTATTAATGAATGCACATCTTGTGGTTTGAAGTATTACATTCCCTAAAGCTGTATCTTTTTGTTTAAATTTAACTTTTCAGTCCAGAAGTCCCTGGGGTTCCTAGAATATTTTAACAGCATTGAGTACCTGGACTCTGCTAACAAGCCCACTGGGTTAGGGTCCAAACAGTGTCCTTGCTTGAAGAAGATGAAGAACATTTTAGGCAACATGTCAAACAGATTCAATTTTTAAGCAATCGGAAATACACGTTCTCGGACTTCGCTGGTGGCTCAGTGGTTAAGAGTCTGCCTGCCAATGCAGGGGACATGGGTTCGAGCCCTGGTCTGGGAAGATCCCACATGCCGCAGAGCAACTAAGCCCGTGTGCCACAACAAGAGAAGCCACCACAATGAGAAGCCTGTGCAGCGCAACAAAGAGTAGCCCCTGCTCGCCGCAACTAGAGAAAACCCGCACGCAGCAACAAAGACCCAACACAGGCAGAAATAAATGAATAAAATAAATAAATAATAAAAATAAATTAAAAAAACCCACGTTCTTGGGGCTTCCCTGGTGGCGCAGTGGTTGCGCGTCCGCCTGCCGATGCAGGGGAACCGGCTTCGCGCCCCGGTCTGGGAGGATCCCACATGCCGCGGAGCGGCTGGGCCCGTGAGCCATGGCCGCCGAGCCTGTGCGTCCAGAGCCTGTGCTCCGCAACGGGAGAGGCCACAACAGAGGGAGGCCCACATACCACACACACAAAAAAAAACAAAAAACAAAAAACCACGTTCTTGAAAAACGTATTCTTGAGCATATATTGAGAGCAAACTTACCACAAAGCATGTTAACTTCCAAAACCAGTAAAGGTTCAGTTCAGTTGCAAGTAACAGAAAAACTTAAAATAATAGTGGTATAAAAAATTTGTTTTTCCTTTACTAAAGGAACATGGCAGGTTGGGCACCCCTTTGATCATCAACAACTCAGCCTTCTTTGTTGTTCCTCTGTCATCCTTAGGATGCTGTCCCATGGTTCAAGATGGCTGCTTAGGCTCCAGCCTTCATGTCCACATGCCAGCCAGCAGAAATGAGAAAAGGACTAACAAGGATAGCCCTTCTCCCTTTCAGGAGTCTTTCCAGAATACACACATGATACTTTCACTTAAATTCCATTGTCCAGAGCTTTGTCCTGTAGCCACACCTAGCAGCAGCAGAGTCTGGGAATGTAGTCTTTATTTTATGTGGCCATGAGCTCAGCTAAATATAAGGGATTCATTTACTAGGAACAGGGCGGAATGGATACTGGGGGACAATTAATAGTATCTGTTACACATCCCTTCCCTTTGTTCTGTAGCAGATCTTGTTAGCTGCATTGGACCACTATATCTGAGGTGTGTTTCTGCCCTTCTTTCATAGAAAGAAAATGGATGGGACTCCCCTCTTTTACAAGAACACTTGGAGGGTATTGTTGTTTTTATTTTACAGATCAGAAACCTAAAATTTAGAGATGATAAGTACCTTCTCCGAGATTACACAGTAATTGATGGGGACAGGATCCGAGCCCAGGTCAGTCTGACTGACAGTAAAGCCCCGTACTCCACCTCCCTTCCCTGCAGCAAGCTGCTGCTAGGAGCAGATGGGAAGGCTCACTAGTCACTGGATGGCCTCACAGCCCTAACATCCTCATGTGTGCACCAGGCAAATTGCTCTGGAAATAAAGAATGATGGCTCCCTGGCCTAGCAAATCCTCTAATAGTCTAGTGGCAGGTCAGGTACATGTTGGTCAAATGGGCCAGTCTCAGGGGCTGGAGCTTTTGCACCAAGAAGGTTCTCCTGGGATGTCTAAGGTGAAAAAAGCATCCCAGGGCTTCCCTGGTGGCGCAGTGGTTGAGAGTCTGCCTGCCGATGCAGGGGACATGGGTTCGTGCCCCGGTCCGGGAAGATCCCACATGCCGCAGAGCGGCTGGGCCCGTGAGCCATGGCCGCTGAGCCTGCGCGTCCGGAGCCTGTGCTCCGCAACAGGAGAGGCCACAACAGTGAGAGGCCCGCGTACCGCAAAAAAACCCCAAAAAACATCCCAGAAGAAGTGCTTTTCAAGTATTGATTAAGGGAGCGTTTGGCTTTCATCTTCAAAGAGGCACAGTTGTTTGGTTCATCTTCCAGATTCTAGTTCTCATTCCCTCTCTCTCTCTAGCCCTCATTTATATTTCCTGGATACATTTGTTGCAAGACTGCTATCCCTTCTTTTATTTTCACTGTGAAATGATGGGGAAAGGTCTGAATCAATTTTGGAGAACTTCAAACTACTGAAAACCCAGGGTGTGTTCCATGAAAGTGAAACAGAGAAACCAGAAGATCCAAAACACACTCACATTGTAATAGCTGGTAAAAGATCAGGCTTACACACAGAGGTAAACGCTTATGGTTGGTTCTTTCTGGAAGCGGTACCTGGGGCACTGCACTGGGCTCTGCAGCAAAAAAAGCAGATGACACTTTGGAGGGTTTCCCTAGGGATTTTGGAAAGGATTTGTTTACTCAACAATTTCTTTTGTCCAGGACTGCCCACTTAATTCATATGTTAGAAATGCCTTCAGGCTGCAGGGTACCAAAAGAAAATCACATAATTAAGGGGTAGCGAGCTCTATCAGAAGGAACACAGGCTTTGGATTCAGATCGATCTGGGTTTTTCAGTAGCTGGTTCTATAATATTCTTGACGTGTGACTCTGGGATAGTCTTTGCATCAGTTTCTTCAGCTATAAGATCGGAGTAAATACATCTGATTTGTAGAGGAGTTTTTTTTTTTTTTTTTTGGCCGTGCTACGCAGCTTGTGGGATCTTAGTTCCCCGACCAGGGATTGAACCCGGGCCCTTGGCAGTGAGAGCCCAGAGTCCTAACCACTGGACTGCGAGGGAATTCCCTGTAGAGGAGATTTTAGAAGGTATATCTATATATATCTATAGCTTCTAAATATATGTATATCTCCTAAAATATTTACAAGTGACTTTAGATATAAGGTGTCATGATAGTGGGTCACATAGGACAGAGGTTAATGTGCTCACTGATTCTATAGTTGGGGACCCTCATTAGTCCCAGTAGGCATTTTATATATCAGCTCTCTATTGCCGTGTAACAAACCACCCCAAAACTTAGTGCCTTAAAACATAAGATTCTACAACCTATGGGCAAGGTTCAGTAGGGACAGCTCATTGTTGCTCCAGGTGGCAGGGACTGGGGTCACTAGGAGCTTGGTTGGGCAGAAACAAAATGGCTTTACTTACACATCTAGTACCTCTGGTGCCTCTGTTGTGAGGACTGGAACACCTGGGGGTTGGCCAGGTGCTTTTCTCCTTCAGTGTGGTCTCTCCAGCAGGGTGACCACCTTAGCTGGTGAGAGCTTAGCTGACTGAGAGCTCCAGGAGAGCAAAAGAGCAAGCTGCCAGGCCCTTTAGGGCAGGCTCATGCTGCATTCTGCTGGGTCAAGGAAAATCTCCATCTAGCCCAGATTCAAGGGCAAAGGATATAGACTCCACGTCTTGATGCGAGGAGAAGCAAGAATTTGTAGTCATCATTTAGCCATGACAACCATGATATAAAATTAATTACTTTTTCCTAGCTCTATCTCGACCACCAGCAGTGAATGTTGGCAAATCCTAAATTAGGAAGATATAATTGCTGCCACCTGCCAGAACAGAAACAGGTGCTGTTAACAGGCCCAGAAATATGTCTGGGGCTCTGGGAGCTAGGAGGGGGAAAAAAGTGTCTCTCCTGAGCCCTTTTCCAAAAGTGGCACGTTTACAAACATTTTGAATGTAATATGTTAACATGGTGTTTGTTAAGGCTGTGAGAAGAAACCAGAGGAAGCCATTTAACGGCAGCACCTTGAGACATACAGATAATGCACACTAACGGTAAACTTTTTACATACTTTCCTCCCTGATGAACACTGCAGACCTCTTTCCCCGCCCCCAGCCCCTAGATGAACATAGACTTCCTTGATATTAGAACCCACCCTGCCTCTCACAGGGCCAGAGCATCCTGGGGCTGCTGTTGTGAGGTCGTGTGTGTGTGTGAATGAGTGTGTATAAGCATGTGACGGTGTGCATAAGTATGTAAAAAGGAGTGTTTGAGTTGTGTGACTGCGTGGATGTGGGTGTGAGAGTGTGTGTGGATGCAAGTGTGTGTGGGAATGTGGAGACAGAGAGCGTGGGAGTGGGAGTAAACCCAGAACTGGGCAAAGAGAGAGAATACGTGGAATCCTGATTCAACATGATGGGATTAGGATCTGCCGGCCCCTTGGAATATTGCCTGACTCCAGAGCATGCAGCCACTTCTCATTGCTGATGTTGACATATCAGAGTCTTTATAAGTGATGGAAATAAAATGCCGTGATTCCTGCCAGCCCTCGATTGGCTGAGTCTGGAGAGCCTGGGGCCAGAGCTGGTGGAAGGGGAAAACCTTGAAGGTGTAGGGATTGGGGATATCCAGCGCTTGAGCAGGAGGGTTCTGTGAAGCAGGCACCGTGTTCCAGAGCTCACCTTGCTTCCTCTTGATCCTCTTCATCCTGGCTGTGGGCATTCCTGAAGAGGGGAACGTGGTGCACTGTGAATTGGCATTTTTCTTTTGGTGCTTTTGAGGGTGGTCCCCACCACTCCCTGCAGACACTGTTGTGTTTGTCCCAGGCTCAGACACACCCACTACATCCTCCTATTACCTAACCACCAAACCTCCACGGATCTAGGAGCTGGAAGGAGTAAAGCGTTAAGAATCTTTACGTAACAAGTCTTCTTTCTTTCTTTCTTTTTTTTTCCCCGAACATTTCAACATCAGGATGAGAGTTTTGTCTTTGTAGCTTGGAAAAATAATTTTCCCTCATCTTGTTTCCACTTTTAAATTCTGTATATTTCTGTACAGGTTTCTTAAAGTTGAGGATGATTGATGGGTTTTCAGTGAAGGAAATAATAACAAAAAAATAACTCACAGAGCACTTTTAAATACATATCTTACTGTGGTACAGGGATACTTGAGAGTTAATTTCATGAATGATTTGTTGGTTAATAATTATTGTTAACATTGATTCGAGTATGTACTTTGTGCCAAGCACTATTCTAAATACTATATACATGTTATTCTAACTTACAGATGAGAAAAACATGGCCCAGAGATAGTAGGTAACTTTTCGTGATCACACTGATAGTAAGTAGTATATCAAGCTTCGAACTCAGGCTTTCTGCCACCGTGAGCACCCAAGTTCTGGGTCAGTAGACTCTGCTGTGTCAGTTAAGAGTGTGATCCAAATACTCAGGTGTCAGTGGTCAGGGAGTGCAAATTGACTGTGACAGTGACATTCACTTTTCATTGGCTCTTGCCCCTGCCCCTTGACTCCTTTAAGTCCTGTCTTTTTCAGCATCAACTACTTTGATTATTTTGGGGAACCCCTCAGGGTGCTTTCTCATGTCCACAAATTATCTCTAGTTATTATTCTCCTGCTGGGACAGCAGAAATTAAAATCACTCACTTCCATTGCATATCCTAATGGCCTAGTTTTAAGTTTAAACATTCACATGGTATAGTGAGGAAGAACTACCATTGCCAAAGTGTGACCACACCCATTTCCTCATTTGAATTTCACGATCACCATGTTGGGTGGTGGCACAGGTGTTAATAATCATCTTCTCCCCATTTTATAAATGAGGAACCTGCAACTCAGTGAGGTTATTTGTCTGGAAAAACATAGTTGGTGAAGAGTGGAGTTAGACTGAACAGAGCTATATCTGATCCCAAATGACCACACACAATGCTTCCTTATTAATCCCTGGTTTTCATGTATACTTGTCACTATGGGTGTCCATAGCTTTGACACTTATTTTTGTGACAAAAATATGTTATCTGTATGGTAGAAAGAACTAACCCGTTGAAACTAAGAAACACTCTTCTAAATAACCCTTGATTCAAAGAGAAAATAAAATCGATATGACCAAGTACTTACAAATAGAAAGGAGAACAAAATATATGGGATACAGCTAAAGATGTATTGAGAGGCAAATACATTGTTCTTAGATGCTTTCATAACTTAAAGATCAAAACTAAATGAACCAAGTTTTCAATGGAGTAAACTAGAAAAGAACAGCAAAAAAAGCTAAAAGAAAATAGGAGGGGCCTAATGTGTATGAAATAGAAAAGAAAAATAATAGAAGGGGTTAATAAAACTAAAGCTAGTTAAAAAAAAAAACAAATAAAATAGAAAGCTCCTTGTGAGAGAGAGGGAGAGAGAGGGTGAGAGATGATATTAGGAAGTGGCTATAACCAAAGCATAGAAAAATATTTTTAAAAGTGTAAGAGAATGTTATATGCAGCTTTATAGAAATACATTAAAACTACATTAAAATGTATAGAAAATGAACAATTTTCTATGAAAACATGCATCACTAAGTTTGATTCAAGAAGAGACAGAAAACTTGAAGAGACCAATAACATAGGATAAATTGGAAACTTTATTAAAGATCACCATTTAAAAAGGCAACAGGCTCAGATGGTTTTACTCTTGAAATACATGTTTTAGAAAATAAATTATTTGTTAACAAAAATCTTCTAGAGGGCTTCCCTGGTGGCGCAGTGGTTGAGAGTCCACCTGCCGGTGCAGGGGACGCGGGTTCGTGCCCCGGTCCGGGAGGATCCCGCGTGCCGCGGAGCGGCTGGGCCCGTGGGCCATGGCCGCTGAGCCTGCGCGTCCGGAGCCTGTTGTGCTCCGCAATGGGAGAGGCCACGGCAGTGAGAGGCCCGCGTACCGGAAAAAAAAAAAAAAAAAAAAAAATCTTCTAGAGAGTAGAATAAGAGTTTTATTTTTAGTTTATTTTATAAAGCTAGTACAAGCTAATGCCAAAAGCTTAAAAAAAAACACAAAGCAGAAAACTATAAGCCAATTTCACTTATGAATATAGATGTAAAAATTCCATATAGAGTGCTCAGTTATAAATCAGTTCTAGCAACACATTAAAAGAATAATATATCAAAAATAAGTAAGATTTCTTCTATCAATGCAAGGATGGTTCAATATTAAGAAATCTGTTAACATAATTCATGACACCAACAAACTGATTATGTTCTTAATTGCCAGAAAGCCATTTAATAAGATTTTGAACAGCCAATTAAAAAAAAATGAAAAAACAAAATCAAATAAACCAAAAAAACCTAGTATAGGATATAGGCTATTTACTAGAAACTAAGAATAATCGTTATACATGGTGAAATACTTAAGCCTTTGTCCTTAGAACCATTCCCAGGACATGTTCGCCTGCTGTTTTTTCTGTCCAGACACAGTGCTTTGGATGCTCTTTACCTGCCAGTGACTCACAAATGGAACCTTCAGTTTGGGCTTCTCTCTTTAGAACAGATAGATAATAACTGCCTACTCAGAATTTTCATCTGAATGACTTAACAAGTTTTCTGTGGCCACATTGGAACTCATGATCCCCTCTCCTGCTCTAAGCTGACCCTTCCCTGCTATTTTCTCATTTCAGTAAATGGCACCACTTTGACCAGAGCCCTCTTTGTTCCTCGCCTTTCAATCTCATCTATTAGCAAATTCTGTCTTTTCTACTTTAAAAATGTATCTGAAAACCGTCTCCCCTGGAGATTAGGGGACTGGCGAGGAGATAATTAGAACACCCATATTTGCATTGTACAACTTGTTACATGCATAGCTTTTGTAATTTGAGATCTAATAAAGAAAAAGGTAAAAGAAGGGAAAAAATCACTGAGTCATGAAAAGTGCTTCTTGTTGCCTTTTAAAGCCACATTTCTGAGAAAGCTTCCTGACTGGAATAATAAATTGTGCATGAAAAACATAGAAACAGAGGAGAGGGCAAGGTCACCACTGAAATGGAAAACTAAGTGACACATGGCTTGAAAACTCTGAATCACTGGCATTCTCCTGATCAGGATGAGTGGAACAAATAACTCCCCAAACAAAATGCCACAAGGGCAGTTTCTTTCCTTTCTCCCTCTCCTTTATCCCTTCTCCCTCTCCCCATCCCCTCCCCTCCCCTCCCCCTCTCCCTCTCCCCACATCCCCCCCTCCCCGCCCCACCATGATTGGAGAAACTGTATCAGCCTATCATCAAGTAAGTGGTTTCAAAAAAGTAACAATGTTTCCAATATTGTATTATGAATATGACTGTCATACTGTATGCCATAAAAATTTTATAACAATTCATTCATTAGTGTATAGGCTAGGCTACCATGAAGCAATCATATTGCTGCTTCTTATCACTGCTTCTAATTGCTGTTAGCAATGCATGAATCTTTATACCTGCAAGTGAATATGAGTTTCTTTTTCACATTATCTTTTCATTTTTGATGTCTAGTGTTAGTAATATGTATATCACTTGCAGTGTTTTGTATCACATAAGACAATATTTATGTAGGTACTGACAGACAATTCATCCAGTAAAGAGATGATGTAAAGTATTGATAAACATAGTACAGTACTGTAAATGTGTTTTTTCTTCCATATGATTTTCTTAATTACATTTTCTTTTCTCTAGCTTAGTTTATTGTAAGAATACAGTATATAATACACATTAATTACAAACTATGTGTTAATCGACAATTTATGTTATCAGTAAGGCTTCCAGTCGACAGTAGCCTATTAGCAGTTAAGTTTTTTGGCGAGTCAAAGTTAATATATGGATTTTTGACTGCACGGGGTATCAGCGCCCGTAACCCTTGCATTGCTCAAGCGCCAACTCGATTTAAAATTAATTTGGATTAGGTTTGATGTCCTAGTGCTCTCCTGTTTTCTGATTTGAATCCCTCTCTCTTTCTCTCTTATTTTAATAGCAGAGATTCTTTTATTTACTGGTTTCTTTTAAGTGCTCAAACCAGCCAGATCTGGTGGTGCTAGTGCATCCCCCACAACCCACCTGATCCCCTCATCTCCTTCCACTTTTTCTTCTTCTGCCAGGTCTGGACACTAAGGATCAGGACTGGTGATTTCTGCTTGATAGCAGTGTGATTTCTTCATCTAATGACTCCTGTTCTTGAAAGTCTCACGGTATTTTTACCCCAGTACAATTTCTGTTTGAAATTCCCATAGAGCAGAGTCCCCCAAGCCTGAGGCCTGAGGACCAGGAAGGTCACACAGCCCAGAGAATACCATGTTGCCTTCACAAAGGGTTTCCACAACACTGGGCTTCCAGGTGGGCAGGTTAAAAGCCTGAATAAGGTTTGGTTTACAGGGAAGCCAGCATGAATAATTGAAGACACCTGCCTTGCCAAGCGCCTCCGGTAGCACAAGAAAACTCAAATTAGCTATAGTCTTTCATGGAGTGCGTCTTACATGCGCTTTCATGGTCTCTGGAGACCCACACTCACAGAAAGTGCCATTCAACAATGTTAAATATGGGGAAAAATCTGCCAATGGGGCAGTGAGTGGGACCATATCAGAATTTCATTCGCTATTTACTTCAGCAAGACATTTCTCAACTTCCTCAGGTTATAGCAAAACTTGTATTGTGATAGTTTTTGTGTTTTCTCTGAGAAGTCAGTGGTTTTCATAACTGCGTGAAAAATGGTGAAGTTGCTTCTTAATGGGTATCAACTGGCATTTCAGGGATCTCCAAGGATTGTAGCTGTATATTTCTAGCTTTGAGCTAATCCGATAGCTCTGTATTCCAGAAAAGACTCAACAGTGTCTGGAGATGTGAGGTGTCTCGCCCAACATCAGCTGGGCAAGGAACTGCAAAGGAGGTATATCAGTTAAGGTCCAATTAGGAGATAGAAACCAAACAGTAATTTGAACAAGGAAGTTTCCTATAAAGAATTATTATTTACAGGAACTTTACTAAGGGGGATAGAAAAGAACTCTAAAATATAAGCTAGGGCTCTGAGAGAGTACCCAAGGAAGGACTAACTTGGAAGGGGAGACCTTCCATGTGCCTGGGACTCAGAGCTCATTGCAGAGGATGTGGTTATAGCCCACTGAATGGGAAAGAAGTTCACCAGATTGCCTGGGCCAGCATTGGTCTGTAACTGACTCTGGAGCTATGGGCTGAGGCTGGTAAGCTGGAAATACTATGCTAGGAAGCCAACAGTCCTAGACTGACTGGAAACTACCTGCTGGGATGCTGATGAATTTCCTGGGAAGCTACCTATGGAGGGGTTCTGCTGAACTCACTGCTAGGAAACCATCTGGGGCACTCGTGGAACTCACTGGGAATCCATTTGCTGGGCAGGAGTGCAGCTGAAGTCTCCTTCAGAGCTTCCTGGGAAGCTGCCCATGGAGAATGTTGCTGAACTTCCTGCAGAGAAGCTAGCTGGAGCACCCTAGAGCTCACTGGGATTTCATCTGCAGAGGTGCCACTTACATTTGCTAGGGGAGAGCTTGGTGTCCTGCACACCAGCCTAGCACTGCAAGAGCAAGAAGCAACCAGGAGGAAAGGATGCTCTTATCCCGGTGTTCCTACAGCGCCCTCTACTGACAAAGGTTAATATCGTGCTGCAGGCAGGGGAGAAATATTCCAGCCTCCCAGGTAGGGCAATGATTTGGAGCTGAGAGGCAGTAAATGATAGACAACACAGGGGACATTGAGACTTAGTATTTTTACCTTCTAGTGAGCTCACCCTTTCACTACATTATGTGGCATACCCTTAATGATCGTTGCTTTTCTCCTTTATTTATTTGTACACCAAGAGACAACAATTATGGTAGAACATTGGTGTAGATACTGATAAACAAAAAGGGATCTAGAACTTATTCTAAATTTTATTACATTCTCTGATCTGAATACTTAGAGCAATGATCAAAATTTAGGACCAGAGGGAATTCCCTGGTGGTCCAGTAGTTAGGACTCTGCACTTTCACTGCTGAGGGCACAGGTTCAATCCCTGGTCAGGGAACTAAGACCCCACAAGCTGCGTGGCATGGACAAAAAAAAAAAAAAAAAAAAAAAAAAAAATTAGCCCCAGGCACTTGGGCTCAGTTCTGCACTGCCAAAGAAATACTAGGAGAATTGAGACAATTAAATATGAAATTCAGCCTCATTTTTTTTCAACATCACAGTCAAAGCATAGTGAGGGCTTTGGGAGGAGAATATCTAGTGAATCTGTAGAGACCTTTACTGTCCAATAGAGTAGCACTAGGCACATGTGGCTTTTGAGCACTTGATACATGGCTAGTGCAATCAAGGAACTAAATTTCTTTTTTTTTTTTTTTTTTTTTTTTTTGCGGTACGCGGGCCTCTCACTGTTGTGGCCTCTCCCGCTGCGGAGCACAGGCTCCGGACGCGCAGGCCCAGCGGCCGTGGCTCACGGGCCCAGCCGCTCCGCGGCATGTGGGATCTTCTCGGACCGGGGCACGAACCCGCGTCCCCTGCATCAGCAGGCGGACTCTTAACCACTGCGCCACCAGGGAAGCCCCAAGGAACTAAATTTCTAATTCAATTAAAATAAAAATTTCAGAGTGATATTTAATTCAGGTATTGAAAAACTTTTTAGTATGTTTAGAACAACTTTGAGGAATGTGTGGGAGGTTTTATGGGCCAAGATTGGAGGAGGCGTAGTTAACTTTTGCTCCCAATCCATTGGCTAGAACTCAGTCACTTTTTCACAAGGAAAACTGTGACCCTGAGGAAAAGGGAGCCCCTTTGGTGGATGACTAGCTAGGGTCTGTTTCCTGAGGTTTAGATAAATTAAACCTACCTGGGGTGCCAGAGGAGGGCCCTGTGTGGTTTAGATCAACCAGCTTATCTCATCTCTTTGGACATCATGGTTAGTTCAGAGTTGAGGAAGTGATCCAAGCTTATCCAATCGGAGTGAACCTCAGGACCTTGGCAAAGAATGCTAGAACACAGACTCTATCCACTGGGGTAACGATAGGTGGTTCAGAGCTGCTGTGCCCATGAGGAGAGAGCCTGGACTGTTGAAGGATGTGGTCAGGAGCCTGAGTGTGGAGCCTGTTCAGAGGAAGCAGAGCCAGTCCTGCTGCTGTCATGTGAGGTCTAGATCCAAGACTGTTTGAAGCTGGGTTGTATAATTATGTGACCCAATACATTCTCTTTTAACCTCAGCCAGTCTGTTGCTTGTACCAAAAGAATTCTAACTACTCCAAGTGGTGTTCCGCGGTAACTGGGTCCTTTTGTTTTTAAACCAAGACCTATTCAAGCTACCTCAGAAAAATGGAGGCGAATTATAAAGTTATGCATGGAGCGAAAGTAGAATCTGGCAAGGAACAACTCTAGGAACAAGTTGCTCTCTCTATCCTTTCAGTGGTCTCACGGTCTCACACATTCTTATATCTCTGCATCACTGTGGGCATCTGCTCTGTAATTCATAACTTTGATTTGCACTCTGCCATTGTATTGGGGGGGGGTCAGATGTCCACTGTGCATGGTCTGTTTTATATCTCTTATCCTGGCATCCCTTCTGGTTGAGCATTTGTCCTGAATTTTTCATTTTTAATGAAATGTTCTCAATAAATAACAATAAAATAAGCCTGGGTAGATTTGGCAGAGCTTTATTTTATACTTTCAGCTTTACCATGGTCTTGTCTGATAAAACATGAGATTCCAGTGCAATGAAGTAAATATCATTTTAAGCCATGGTTAAACCTGAAAGAAGTCCTCGATAATCTTCCTCTTTTCCAGACCGCTTATATTAGATGTGATATGACTAACACACTCTTTCCTTTTTTTATTTTTTATTTAAAAAATTGTTTCATTTTTTTGGCCATGCCATGCAGCATGTGGGATCTTAGTTCCCTGACCAGGGATTGAACCTGGTTTTAACCACTGGACCACCAGGGAAGTCCCAACACCCCTTTTTCAAGGACAGTATGTAGGGTGCTCACTGATAAAATAAAGAATGTGCTTTCCTAGGGACAGCTACAGCTAACCCTCTGGCCTGGCTGGCTATAGGAGAAGTATTCCAGCACTGCCTCTGCCAGCCATTTGTTCTATCAGTTGGTTGTGCTGTGGCCTGAGCCTTTGAGATGCACAAAGTTGTCATCAGGCCTTTGAGATATTTAGGAAATTATAGGTGAGATCTGTGAACTAAGTGCAGAAAACAGAGGCTGAGTAGTCCTGGCATAAAGCCCATCAATGACATGTGAATGTTCCTACTATGGTAGTTCTGTAACCCTATTGTGTGGAATAAATCTATAATTCTATTTTTGGTAACACCTTCATAATTTACAGTAATTATAGCTGCATAATTTTAATATTTTTTCATATCCTCTTTTATTCTCAAAAGTATCTCAGTTTGGGTGGTAAATTATGTGGTCACCCCTATTGTGAATACTTTTTATATCAGTGTTTTAGTTCCAGCTCTCTCTGTTAATTGGCTCATTCCCTCCCTCTGTCTCTGTCTCTCTCTCTGTCTGTCTCTCTTTAAGCTAAGATTCCCAAGACAATCTCTTTGGTCCAACTTGTGGGAATGCCGGATTGTTTGTCATTGGTTACCAGTGAATTGGCTACTCTTGAACCAAGTGCTCTCACTAGGTCCAATCAGCTGTGGTGGGATTGCATGGTGTGGAGATGTCATGTGATAGAAAACATGTTTGTCCACACAGTAGTCAGTTTTACTTAAAAGTGAATACGGGCATGGTAATAAATTCAAATTCCTATGTAAAAGCACTTAAAAAGAACTGCCAAATCTTATACCAGAGTGAAGAATTGATACTTGAGAGCTGAAGCACTGATTACTAATATCACTTAATAGAATTAATAGAATCACAGTTGTGTCCCCATCATCTGTAAAAGTGCTGGATCCATATAATAGTTATTCAGTAAGTATATATATATATATATATATATATATATTTTTTTTTTTTTTTTTTTTTTTTGTGGTATGCGGGCCTCCCTCTTGTTGTGGCCTCTCCCGTCGCGGAGCACAGGCTCCGGACGCGCAGGCTCAGCGGCCATGGCTCACGGGCCCAGCCGCTCCGC
>NC_041233.1:33134550-33137591 GCF_002837175.3 Physeter macrocephalus | reverse complement strand
GCCGCTCCGCGGCATGTGGGATCCTCCCAGACCGGGGCGCGAACCCGGTTCCCCTGCATCGGCAGGCGGACGCGCAACCACTGCGCCACCAGGGAAGCCCCAATAAATATATATATTAAATAAATGGATAAATGGTAAATTTCAGGTGTTGGGCTCAGAAACAAGAAAATGCTCTCTGGAGGAACTTGGACCAATTTTTCATCATATCTTCTTGCTCCATTGAATAGGGATTCTATGGAATATGGCTGCAGGTGGAGAGTCAACCATGATAGAATCAGGGGAGCTGTGATCCATATCTTGTCTTCTCTTTCAGATTTCCTAGAAATCTGAAAACAGTAAAAAAAAAAAAAAAAATGTCTGTAAAACAGTAAAAAAAAAAAAAAAAAATGTCTGTTAAGAGCACCCTATAACCTAATAATAAAGCCTAAACTCCTTCTTTGGTAAAACAGAAGACTCTCCATGGTCTTGTCCATGCCCCTCTTTGTAGCCCGCTGTACCACATTCTTTCTGTTGGCCTTCCTCTAGACCAGCCATACCTAACTACTCATGTTACTTGAGAACTGGATTTGCCTCTTGGTGCATGTTGAGCCAAAAGATACAACCAAGCCAAAGGTTGGGAGAAAGAAGGATTTAAAAAAAAATTTTTATTGAAGTGTAGTAGATTTACAATGTTGTGTTAATTTTTTCTGTACAGCAAAGTGATTCAGCTATATATATATACATATATATGTTTTCCATTATGGTTTATCACAGGATATTGAATATAGTTCCCTATGCTATACAGTAGGACCTTGTTGTTTATCCATCCTATATATAATAGTTTGCCTCTGCTAATCCCAAACTCCCAGTCCTTCCCTTCCCTACCTGTACCCCCGTTGGCAACCACAAGTCTGTTCCCTACGTCTGTGAGTCCGTTTCTGTTTCCTAGATATGTTCATTTGTGTTGTATTTTAGACCCCACATATAAGTGATATCATATGGTATTTGTCTTTCTCTTTCTGACTTACTTCGCTTAGTATGATAATCTCTAGGTCCCTGCATGTTGCTGCAAATGGCATTATTTTATTCTTTTTTATGACTGAATCATATTTCATTGTATATATGTACCACATCTACTGGAGAAATAAGGATTTATTAGTTGCAGCAAGTAAGGAGAACACTGAGGATCTTTCCCAAAGCAGTGTCTCTCTGAACAACGAAATTGGGGAAGTTTTTTTTTTTTCTTGAATTTTTGAATTTCATTTTATTTATTTTTTATACAGCAGATTCTTATTAGTTATCTTTTTTATACACATCAGTGTATACATGTCAATCCCAATCTCCCAATTCATCACACCACCACCACCACCCCATCACTTTCCCCGCTTGGTGTCCATACGTTTGTTCTCTACATCTGTGTCTCTATTTCTGCAAAATTGGGGAAGTTTTAAGGCAAGGGTACCTGCATATTCATGAAGGGGCTTGGGCAGTTGTCAGAGTCCTAGCTTTAGTTGACTGAAGTCAGGAGGGTCAGAAAAGGTCAGCATCATCATCCCTTAGGTTCCAGTTGATCTGGTGGTTGAGTGCTTCCAGCTGATCTTTACCATTGAAAGAGAACTGGGAGCCTTTATAACTGATATTATCTTTTCTATTGTTACTTCTCTTGCCTCATAACAGGCAATGTTTCTGCATTCTTTGGTTCCCTTAAGATCATTAATTACTGAGATCTCTTCAAGGATAAGCATTGTGGCCAGGCTTAGGTCACAAAATGGCTTAGGCCAGAAATGGCTTCTCTTATGTCAAGAAGGTCTTGCCTGGTTCTCTTTCTCTGGGGACCCCCTCCCCTATCTGCTTACATGCACAGTCCCCCAGACAAGCCAGGGTTTTCCATGCCCCTGTGCTATTTCCTCTGACTGGAGAGTCTTTTTCTTCCTACTTGGTGAGCTCGTATTCCATTTTTGATGCTCACCTCTTATATTGGTTTACTATTGCTGCATAACAAGTGGCCCCAGACTTAGGAGCTTAGAACAACACACATGTACTATTTCACAGCTTCCATCAGTCAGTAGTGTGGGAATGGCTTAGCCAAGTCCTCTCATCAAGATCTCAAAGTCTTCCATCAGGTGGTGGCTGGGTGTTGTTCCTTTCTGAAGCCCAGGGCTCTTTCCCCAGCATGAAGGTATTGGCAGAATTTAATTCTTTGTGGTCGTAGCACTGAGGTTCCTGTTTTCTTGCTAGCAGTCAGCCGGGGCCCACTCTTAGATCCCAGAGGCTCCCACGGTACCTGGTCACGTAGCCCCCTTACAACATGGGGGCTTACATGTTCAAGGCCAGCAGGAATCTTTCTCACTACAGTCTGCTGTGATGGATTCTTATATAACATAACACAATCGGAGGAGGAGTTACTGGGTAGAAGCATGTCACTGAATCCACACACACTCAAGGGGCGGGGAATATGCCTGGGTATAACTTATTGGGAGTTACCTTGGGGTGTCTGTTGCAGTCCATCGTCCAGCCTCCAAAGATGCATACCCTCCCATATGCAAATACATTCATTCCATCCCAAAGGCTTTAAAAGTCATCCCATTACAACTTCTCTCTGAATTGTTCCCTCCACTTCTTCAGCAGAATTGGATTTCCTTGCACCTGTGCTTCTGTCTTATTTCACTCATGCTGCTGTTACAAGGTAACCTGCAAAGGCTTAGGTCTCCTTGGGCGATCCATAGGGTCAACTTGATTATGTCATCAATTCCTTCTAAATACAATTAAATAGTGAAAGGCATTGATGGCTCACAGAGGAGGCTTTGTGAGGGGAGGTTTATATTTCACCTTGCACAGCAAAAGTTATCCCTCCATCACCTTTTAATATCTTGGCTTCTTTCCAATGTTTTAACCCAGGGAAACTACCCTGGTTGCTGTTCTTCCTCCCTCATTCCTCTCCCACTGCCAATGTCTGTCTTCTGTCTTCCAGCTCTAGCCCTCTCTTGGCCACATGTATTCTAGTCTTTTCTCTATATCTCAATCCTCCCTTCCAGATCTCTTTTTTTTTTTTTTTTTTTTTT
>NC_041233.1:33117179-33134537 GCF_002837175.3 Physeter macrocephalus | reverse complement strand
GGAGCACAGGCTCCGGACGCGCAGGCTCAGCGGCCATGGCCCACGGGCCCAGCCGCTCCGCGGCATGCGGGATCCTCCCAGACCGGGGCGCGAACCCGGTTACCCTGCATCGGCAGGCGGACGCGCAACCACTGCGCCACCAGGGAAGCCCCCCAGATCTCTTTATCACTTTTTTTATGTTTCCATTTAGCCTTCTCCTCTTTTATAGCTTACATCCCCACTTTTCACCCTAGCTCAACAAAATCAAAGGTTCTTCTCAGTATCCACTGTCTTTAGAAATCAGGGATTATAAGTCATCACCTAATAATTATTCCCCCTGTCCTAATAGCACCTATCAGGTCTTCCTCCCGTACTGCCATATAGTACTTCATTCATTCATGGCTGAGTAAATTATTGAGCATCAGGATAATTTATCTAGACAATTCAAACTACCCCCAAGTCTCCACTTTAGTTTTGCTTGCTTGATCTTTGGCCTGAATTAACACAGTGCCTCGGTTGGCATTCCTGTACATCTTGGCACGATAGAATCTGCTTGGGAAGGACTCTCAGGATGACGTAGCTTAGTATTAATTCCAGCGCTTCAGTCCCCTCTGATGCATCCTTATTTTGTAGTCTTCTGCTGTAGACAAGTCATCACTTCCCTCCCACAGTGGGCTCACTGGTTGTTTTCAGCTTTGCGGGGTGCCTGCTGAAGAGAGCATTCACTAAAAGGGCTTAGGGCAGGGCATGTGAAAATATGGGGTGTGTCACTGTGGTTGAAAATAATGCTGTTCACAAACATCCCAGTTCTCCCCTCCTCCCAGATACGTGGTAGGATGGGGCTTCTTCACCCCCTTTGAATGTAGGTGTGATCATATGACTTGCTTTGGTCACTGAGATGTGAGTGGGAGTGACGTCTGTCACTTCCTGCAGCAGCTTGAGCAGCCACGTTCCGTTCTGGCTACGGTGGTTGTGAAGCACACGGGGAGAGGAGTCCTCTACCAGCCTGGGTGCTAAAGTGACCCAAGCTTCCCCTGCCCCTGACCTGCTTCAGATGTATGGTGTGAGTGAGAAATAAATATTTGCTGTGTTATCCCCTGAGTTTGGGTGTTATTACTGCAGCTTAGTCTGACCGATACAGTCACTGATATTCAGGTTTGCCAGGGTGAATACATGTCAAATCATCCTCAAAGTAATTTGATAGAATCACATTTTTGAATCTTCTGAGGCATATACAGAAGATGCTGGATGGGATACTTTGGCTGACTGGAGAGCCTCTGCTGACAGGAAATAAATTTGGTTTTAGCTCTCCTTTTGTCTCTCTTTTTTTTTTTTTGGTGATCTTTTTCCAGGATGCAGTGGCTCTAAAGAGCCAGTGGATGTAAATCCTGGACATAGAAAGAGTTTGGAAACAGCAGAGGAGAGCACTGAATTGCTGCTCCCTAATGCTGAAATGATTTGCTCACTTTCTGGAGAGATTCAATTTCCCTTCAAGGGCACAGTCTCAACTCTTCTTCTCTCACTACTCTCTTACTCCTTCTCTCTAAGTCATAAAAGTTGCATTTGGAGACACTTCATTCAACTCGGATAAACATCATGTATTAAATTATGTATTCTTCTCCATCCAGAAAGCCCATTATAAATGTTTTTAGTCTCCTTGTTTGTGTTTGAGCACTGGGTGGGAGTCTTATGATCCATGGGTTCCACTGAGTCTTGCATGTGAACAATAGCAGAGGCAATACTGAAGTTGATAGAGGGGATGATGGGGAAATGAGCCCCCAAGGCTTCTGTCCTACCCCCTCACAGGATCCGAAGGGCCAGAGGAAGGATGGCAGTTACTCTCTTTGGCTATCCAATTGTCTGTCTTTGGAAAATGATAGGATGAAGAGAGGAAGTCACAAATAATAACTTGCCTACTGCCCAGGTATAAAGAACTGTTTATGATCCCTGCTGTCTTTTAGGTTTGGATTTTATTTTTTCTCTGTACTAAAGATTAAACCTTAGTGGAGATTTGTAGTGGAAGAAGGGGATGCTACAAAAAACAAAATACTTGCAGACATCTGCAAACAACTGTATATTTGTCCCCTTCATAGGAATCTCCTGGAGAGACTGTACACATATCCAAATGGAATTGCTGTGTTATAGACTTTTAGAGCTGCCTTTTAAAAAAAATCATTTTTCAAATCTTCCTTAATACAATTCACTCATCATTCCTTTAAGAAATGTATGTTGAATTCCTGTTATGTATTAAGTACAGTGCTAGAACTCGGGAAATAATGATGAGTAAGTTGGTCGTAGCTCCTACAAGATTTTTTACCAGTTATTGGGGGATCATAGACAGTAAACTAGGTGCTTTCACTGTGGGTTTCACAAATGCAGTGGTAGATGTGTGCACAGAATGCTATGGGAAAAAAATAGGAGGGACACCCAACCCAGACAGATATATGGTCAAGGAAAGATTCCTGGAGCAAGTGGCTTCTCAAGTGAACTTTGATGAAGTAGGAGTTGTGTGAACAAGAGGAGGGAGGAAGTGTACAAAGGTCTGGAGCTAAGTGGTAATGTGGCCAATTTGGAGACCAGCAAATCATTTGCATGGGTAGAGTTAATGTTCAAGAAGGAGAGGCTATGGAGTGTGAGGTAGGAAGGGGTTATGTTAGGTTTGAGGGATCTTTTACATCCAAATGAAGATGTGGAGTAAACTTACACATATATATACTATGAGTATATATGTATATATACCAGTGTGTATATATCTGTGTATCTGTATCTATATGTATATGGAGTTTAGGGAGAGTTCTAGGGATGTATATGCAGTCATCACATTGATGTTTAAAACCATGAATCTGGATAAGATCACATAGGGACTAAGTGTAGATAGAGAAGAGGAGAGGTCCAAAGATGGGGACCTGGGGCACTTAAAGATTAAGAGGTAAAGATGACAGAGATTCTTATTTCCAGTAAGTGAGCTTGGCTATTCTGGCTAACCCTTCTACTGAAAACAGTACAAAATGCTGGATAAGGTATGAAAAAAAAAAATCACCCACACCAATTTAAGAGCATTGAAGACCTGAAAAGATAGTCTAAATTCTGTGAGAAAGACTGAAATTAAAACAATAAATGGATTATTGGAATGCCAAAATCTGCAGGGCTTTTTTTGTTGCTACAAACTTGGGCTTCGGTTAAGTGGCCTAAAGATCAAAAGAGACAGATGTCCAGGGTCCACCTCAGGTGAGATGTCTTAAAGGAGTCTTTTTCCATATTAAGCTGAGTTTCCCAAGGGTTAAATCTAAGGTAAGGATAAAGTATAACCAAACCAAACTGCCTCCCTGTCATCCAACGACAGGGGACTGTGGAGAAGTCTGTTTTTCTACCAAAGAGAGTAGGAAACAAAAACAAAAAAGTAAAGAAAAAAACCTCATTCATTCCTGAGAAGTTGTGACAACAGATTGGCCTTTGTGTAGTTGTGTTTCATGTGTATACACATACCCTGGGTGGGCTAGTCCACCTTAAGCTGTGAGGCTGGCTGGAAGTGATCCTCTCCCCAAGGGACCTGCAAGAAGCAAATTAAATGCATCTCTGGAGAAGAGCACATTCATCTGAGACCTCAGACACTTTATAAAAAATTGCTCAAAGGCAATGTCCCACACACAAAGCAAGCTCACAAAGAAATAAGGCAATGTAAGTGAGAACCAGCCCCCCCTCAAAAAAATCAAAAAAACGAGCAGAAATAGACTACAAATAATTCAGGTAATTATCAGGCATGGATTCTAAAACAAGTATCCTTCCTAGTTTAAAGAAGTAAATGACAACCTTAAAAATATTAACAGAGAATATGAATCTATAAAAATGACAGAGAAGATTTTCAAAAGAGCTACATAGAACTTCCAAAACTAAAATGTTCAAAATTAACATTAAAAATTCAGTGGAGATCTTTGGCCAGATTACACTCATCAAACAATCAGTGAATTACCATATATATCAGAAGAAATTAACAATAATATAACAAAGAAAGAGGGAAAAACAGGTAGAATTTAACTGTGCATAGTGTAATTTCTAAAGTAATCACTGTGATGAACTGAATGTTTGTGTCCTCCCCTACTAAGTTCATATGTTGAAGCCCTGACCCCCTGAAGATGGGCCTATCAGAAGTAATTAGAGTTAGATTAGGTCATGAGGCTGGGGCCCTCATGATGGGATCAGTCGCCTTTAAGAAGAGATCTCTCTTTCTCTCCACATGCATGCACATGCACCCAGGAAAGGCCATGTGAGGACACAGTGAGAAGGCAGCCGTATGCAACCCCAAGAGAGAGCTCTCCCTAGACAAAAATCCTGCCAGCACCTTGATCTTGGACTTCCCAGCTTCCAGAAATATGAGAAGAAAATTTCTGTTGTTTAAGCCAACCAGTCTTTGGTATTTTGTTATGGCAGCCTGAGCAGACTAAGACAATCACTAAAGAAATAGAAAGGGTATAATCTCTAAGCTCATAGAAGGTGTAAAGGAATAAAATAAAAATATTGTCAGTCCATATGAAAGCAAGAAAGGAGAGAAAAGGAAGCATAAAATTCATGTAACAAATACAATGTGAAAAATATGATGGTAGGTCCAAACTCCATAGCATTAGTAGTTACATTAAAAGTAAATGTACTGAATGTTCAAGTTAAAATACAAAGATTATCAGACTGGATCCTAAAATTCTATCTAACATCATATCATGTTTATAAGAGATACATATAAAATATAAGGATTTAGAAAATTTGAAAGTCAAAAAGATAGAAATAATAAAAAGAAAGTTGGTATAACTAAATTATTATTAGGTAAAATGGACTGCAATGATAAAAGTGTTACTAGAGGCAATGAGAATCACTGCAAAATAATATGAGGTTTACTTCACCAACATGATATGAAAATTTAAATTCCTTATGATTCTAATAACATAGTCTCACAATGTATAAAGCAAAAGTTGATGGACCTACAAATAGAATAGAAAAATACACAATCATGGTGGGAGATTTAAATGTGTCTCTCTTAGGAGAGAAGTTGTTCTCATTAAAAGTGTTGGTGCTTTTGCAGGAGAGGGAGAGGTTTTCATTAGGAAGTGATGGGATGGGCTTCTGGAGTTCAAGAATGTTCTATATCTTGGTCTAGGTAGTGATCACACAGTCATAGACTTTACAACTATTTATTGAACTGAGCATATAGGCTTTGCTTTTCTGCATGTATATTACATGTCATTAAAGAAACATTAAACAAATGAAAATAACAGATGAGCAATTTGCATAAGAATTGAGAAAATGTGAGGGGTGTGGTAGGAGGAAAACCTAAAGAAATGGTCCAGGGACTTTCCTGGTGGCGCAGTGGTTAGGAATACTCCTGCCAATGTAGGGGATATGGGTTCGAGCCCTGGTCCAGGAAGATCCCACATGCCGTGGAGCAACTAAGTCCATGAGCCTAGAGCCCATGCTCCACAACAAGAGAAGCCACCGCAATGAGAAGCCCACGCACCACAATGAAGAGTAGCCCCCGCTCGCCGCAACTAGAGAAAGCCCGCGCACAGCAACCAAGACCCAATGCAGTCAAAAATAAATAAAATAAATAAAAAAAGAATTAAAAGAAGTGGTGTCTTGGCAGGTAAGTACAGGAAATATGTCAAGGAAGATGAACGAAGAAATGTGTCACATGCTGTTGATAAGTCACTTAACACAAAGACTGAGTACTGACATCTGGATTCAACAGTAAGGATGCCATTAGAAACTTAGACATGAATTGCTTTAGTAGAGCAGTAGGGGCAAAACCTGACTGGAGTGGGTTGAGAAGAGATAGGAGGAGAAAAATCAGAGATAGCTATTTTATTAGTTTGCCAGGGCTGCCATAACAAAGTAGCACAAACAGTGACTGAAACAACAGAAATGTATTGTCTCACAGTTTTGGAGGCTAGAAGTCTGAGAACAAGATGTCAGCAAGGTTGTTTTCTTCTGTAGCCTGTGAGGGAGAATCTGTTTCTTGCCTCTCTCCTATATCTGGGGTTTGCTGACAATCTTCGGCATTCCTTGGCTTCTGTGGCATCACCCTGATCTCTGCATTCATCTTCACATGGCATTTTCCCTATGTGTGTGCTTCTGTGTCTGAATGTTCCCTTTTTATAAGGACACCAGTCATTGGATTAGGGGCCCACTCTACCCCAGTATGACTTCATCCTTTTGCATCTGCAAAAACCCTATTTCCAAATAGGGTTTATTTTGATGTAGTGAGGGTTAAAATGTCAACATATGAGTTTTAGGGGGACAGAATTCAACCTATACCAGCAAGTATAGGCTAGCCCTAAATGGGACAAAGAAATGGAGTCTGCTAGAAGGAGATGTAGAATAAAATTTTTTTTTAAAGGATGGGATAATAAAGAGCATGTTTGTATGTTGGTTTGAATGACGCAGTAGAAAAGGGAAGAACTGGTGATTCATGATTGAGAGGAACAATTACTTGAGAGATGTCCTTGAATGGGTAAAAGGATATAGGATCCATTGAGTAAGTAGAAGCGTGGACCTGAGAGAAGAATGAGGACACTGTATCTATAGTAACAGTGGGAAGGCAGAGAGACAGGTACAGATGGAGTGTGTTGGTTAACATGGCAGTGGGATGGTGTGGAAGGTCTTTTGTTTGCTTCCATTTGTCAGGGAAGGTAAAGGAATGTGGTAGGATTGCTGGGGCACACTAAGGGCTGGTTTTAGATTATAGCTGTGATAAAGTACAATTAGTCGGTTTGCTTGTGGCTGGTCTCTAGCCGTGGTTAACTGCGTGGGTGCAGGTCAGAGTAGGCGCAGAGTTGGATTTAACTCTGGACTATTTTGCCAGGTGAATATCGCAGAGTGAGAGAGGCAAAGGAGTTGAGGGAATTTGCAAGTGAGTGATTATAGGATGAGCCACTGAATCCAAGCTGGGTAAGGAAGAAAGCAAGGACAGAGAGAGAGGTGGTGGAATCTGGCTAGGACCGTTGTGTATGCTGGGATTTCCTCTTTTCTCCTGCCTATGGTAGTGGGGAAGCTGGGGAAGAGTGGCTTTGCCTGGAGAATGCAGGATCAGAATAAATATTTTTCCTTTTTTCTATTAGTTTACTAGGGCTGCCGTAAGAAAATACCATAGACTGGGCAGCTTAAACAAGAGAAATTTATTTTCTCACGGTTCTGGAGGCTCAAAGTCCGAGATCAAGGTTATCAGCAGAACTGTTTTTTACTGTTTTCTCTCTCCTTAGCTAGTAGATGGCCCTCTTCTTGCTGTGTCTTCACATGGTCTTCCCTCGGCCTGTGCATATCTGTGTCCTAATCTCCTCTTCGTATAAGGACACCAGTCATATTGAATCAGGGCCCACAAGTATGCCCTCATTTTATCCTAATTACCTCTTCAGAGGCCCTATCGCTGAATACAGTCACATTCTGAGGTATTGGGGTTAGGACTGCAGTACTGAAGTGTGAATGAATTTTGGGGCACCATATTTTCAGCCCCCAGTACCTTTTCATTCCGGAATAAATACACAGCATCCTAGGGGACTATTTTGAGGTAATTACTATTATTACTCCCTATTGGAGATGAAGAAGCTGAGACCCAGAATTGTTCAGCCTTGCTCAAGGTCACACTGCCAGGGAAGATTCTGGAACTCACTCTAAAGCATCAAACCATTCTGTCCTGCCCAGACCTACACCAGTGCCTGGACCATAGTGGAGTAAATAGAGTTCACAAGTGCATGGTTTTGATTCCAAGTCATTTCTGTTTATTGCCCAAAATGAAATCTTCTGAAAACAGAAAATAAAGTTTAACGCTACTGAGGAAAGATAGAGGACTCCAACATTTATTGATTATCAATACTTTATGGACTTAAAAAAAAAACTCAACATCATTATGATATGAGTGTTCTTATTCCTGTTTTTACAGAAGAGGATATCAAGGTTGAGAGGAATTGAGAAGCTGCTGAATGTCACAGAGATAATAAGAGGCAGGGCTTGTGATTTAAAACCCATACAGGGACTTCCCTGGTGGTGCAGTGGTTAAGAATCTGCCTGCCAATGCAAGGGACACAGGTTCAAGCCCTGGGCCGGGAAGATCCCACATGCCGCAGAGCGGCTGGGCCCGTGAGCCACAACTGCTGAGCCTGTGCTCTAGAGCCCGTGAGCCACAACTACTGAGCCCACGTGCCACGACTACTGAAGCCCACGCACCTGGAGCCCATGCTCCGCAACAAGAGAGGCCACAGCAATGAGAAGCCCTTGCACCGCAATGAAGAGTAGCCCCTGCTCGCCGCAACTAGAGAAAGCCCGCACGCAGCAACGAAGACCCGACACAGCCAAAAATAAATAAAAATTAAAAAAGAAAACAAACCTGTAAGACCAGTGGGGGAAATCTGAATATGGACCATAAACCGCAGATTAAAAAAAAAAAACAAAACCCATACAGTTTCCAGTATACCAGCCAATGACATTATATGTATATATTCTGTTTGCTCCAGAGTAGTTATGTTCAGATTGCAGGTAGCACAGAGAGGTCCTGTGAATAGTAAGAAGAGTCAAGATGATAATTGGATAATTCAATTCCAAAATAGAATTTTTATACAGACTTTGGGATAAATGCACAACTTCTCAACATGGTGACTTTGAAGGAAATGGGACTCATTTGAATCTTTTAACATTTTATCTCCTAAAAGAAAAACATTTTTGTGGCTTCAGTTTAAGTACTTCTGTTTATATTACTGTAAGCAGATCACTGTGTTTTGAAAGGTCAGTCCTTTCAAAAGGCTTCCATTACCACTTAGCAATTAGTTCAGTGCTTTATATGTGCAAAATAAAATGTATTAATGTATTTTATTTTAAAATATTTTTATAAACCGTCTTCCTTTTTTTTTTTCCCTCTAAAGAAATTCTCAGAGTCTGTTTTATTAGACTCAGAGAGCCCTTCTCATTCTTTTCCCAAATCATCCAGTTTCAAGCTCTCAGAAGCTAGCAGGCATGGGGAAGTCTTTGCCATACTGGTGAATCACAAAAGGACAAATTTTTTAAAAAAATTTTATTTATTTATGGCTGTGTTGGGTCTTCGTTTCTGTGCGAGGGCTTTCTCTAGTTGTGGCAAGTGGGGGCCACTCTTCACCGCGGTGCGCGGACCTCTCACTATCGTGGCCTCTCTTGCTGCAGAGCACAGGCTCCAGACACGCAGGCTCAGTAGTTGTGGCTCATGGGCCTAGTTGCTCCGTGGCATGTGGGATCTTCCCAGACCAGGGCTCGAACCTGTGTCACCTGCATTGGCCGGCGGATTCTCAACCACTGCGTCACCAGGGAAGCCCAGGACAAATTTATTTG
The DNA here is from genome assembly GCF_002837175.3 of Physeter macrocephalus. Classification (NCBI taxonomy): domain Eukaryota; kingdom Metazoa; phylum Chordata; class Mammalia; order Artiodactyla; family Physeteridae; genus Physeter; species Physeter macrocephalus. Next base: position 33,125,222 of record NC_041233.1, on the reverse strand, counting down.
TTTTGATTTTTAGAGACATACAAGGGGGAAAGGGAAGTGAATGTTTGTTATTTATTACAGTCCTGACTCTAAATGTGGTTTCTGACTTTAGCGTCCTGTCTTTGCTGTCAGTACCTTCACGTTTCAGCGCTCCTCCAAGGGAGATTTTGGGCTCCTGGAGTTATCTGTCTATCAAAGCAGAAGTCAGTTCTGGAGGCTGAGCCTGAGCTCAGGTGTGTCCAGGAGATGTCTCTATCTAGGCCCTACTAATGGCAATGCTCTCATTCTACTACAGGCAGTTGTGTCAATACAGCAGGTACATTGGACAGCGAAATACTACTCTTATTTGCACTGCCCTTAGTCTGGGAAGTTGAATCTTTGAGGCTGTGCATCACTCTAGGTGGATATTGGGCCCCGTTGATGGTGCAGGAGGTTGCACAGCACAGCATAGGCACAGGGTCCACCAGATGGCTATTCAGCTCTTCCTCCAACTTTCTAGTTTCCCAGACTCTTTGTCCCTATTGGAACATTTAATCGACTGCTTTTAAAAAACTTTATTGAGGTAAAAAAAAATCATGTACAATAAATGCATCCATTTAAAGTGTACAGTCTTTGACAAATGTATATACCCATGAAATGAGCACAGCAATCAACATACAGAACATTTTCATCACCCCCAAATGCGTCCCCACGCCGCTTTGTAGTTAGTCACCTTCCTCCACTTCTAATCCCAGAAAACCTCAAATCTTTTTTTCTTGTTATTATACATTAGATGGCATTTTCTAGAAATTTATATAAATACAGTCATCCAGTAGGCATTCTTTTGTGTCTGGCTTTTTCACGTGGAATAATGATTTTGAGATTAAGTCTACCATTTTATTTTATTTTTTGTTTATCCCTTCTATTTTTTTTTTTGTTCCTCCTTCCCTCCTGTCTTTGGATTATTTAAATATGTTTTTCAGAATTCTATTTGAATTTAGTAACTTTAAGCTCTATCTCTTTGCATTATTTTTTAGTGGCATCTTTAGGGATTAGACTATACATCTGGGAAAGTTGTCAGTTTATTGCTTCTCAGTTCCAAATTCATTCCCCCCAACCTTTTTTTTTTTTGTTTTTTGGTCCTGCTTTATGATACTGGAGCTGGAACTTGCACGTATTTCTCCCTTGACAGCTGGTGCAATGTTAGGCTTTGCCAGTAGAGGGCACTGGAGGGCTGCAAGTCTATGGCCAAGGAGAGGGCTGCTTTTCCTGGTTCTTGGGTTCTTTTTCCTTCTATGGCATGACTGCCAGCGTATTAGCACTGGGAAGGTCCAGGGGGTGCTCACTCTCCAGAGAGTTTCTGCCACCCAGGAAGCCTCTTCTGCTGAAAAGATCAGGCCCACCAGTACCCCAGCCGGCCAAGTCCTGTACACCAAGTCCAGCCTGCTTTTTTTTTTTTTTTTAACTATAGTTGATTTACAATATTGTGTTAGTTTCAGATGTACAGCTTCAGATTCTTTTCCATTATAATCTGTTACGAGATATTGAATATAGTTCCTTGTGCTGTACAGTAAATCCTTGTTATTTACCTATTTTATATACAGTCATGTGTATATGTTAATCCCAAACTCCTAATTTATCCCTTCCCCTTGCCTTTCCCCTTTGGTAGCCATAAGCTTGTTTTCTGTATTTGTGAGTCTATTTCTGTTTTGTAAATATGTTGATTTGTATTACTTTTTTTAGATCCCACATATAAGTGATATCATATGATATTTGTCTTTCTCTACCTCACTTACTTCACTTAGTATGATAATCTCTAGGTCCCTCCATGTTGCTCCAAATAGCAGTATTTCATTCTTTTTAATGTCTGACTAATATTCTATTGTTTGTGTGTGTGTGTGTGTGTCTCTCTCTCACAGATCTTTTTCATCCGTTCATCTGTTGGTGTGCATTTAGGTTGCTTGCATGTCATGGCTATTGTGAAAAGTCAGCCTGTTTTTACCTTTTGTGAAATTATTTAACAGGCTGTTCCAAAGACCAACTCTGTCTCATATATCGTGGTGAATTTCTTTGCCTCTGGAAGGCTGCATGTTCCTGTGGTGGCCACAACCTCTCCAATTAGGTCTTTTAAAATTTTTAAAAATGTTTATTTATTTGGTTGCACAGGGTCTTAGTTGCAGCAGGCAGGCTCCTTAGCTGCAGTAGACAGGCTCCTTAGTTGTGGCTTGTGAACCTCTTAGTTGTGGCATGCACGTGGGATCTGGTTCCCTGACCAGGGATCGAACCCCAGCCCCTTGCATTGGGAAAGCAGAGTCTTAACTGCTGTGCCACCAGGGAAGTCCCCCCAATGAGGTCTTAATCTCAGCCTGGAGAGGAGGCAGGGCCCTTCCAAACTTGTAGTTCCTCCCTTGTATAATTTCTCTCAGCTCTAGAGGTAGTAGCTGTGTCCTGTATTTGCTATTTCTTAAAGTCCACGTTTACACCTTTAAATAGTTAACCGCATTTTACTAATTAAAATTTTTTTCTATTACATTTGCTCTGTTCAAACAACTGGTATGGTTCCTGTTTCCTGACTAGATCCTGATTGATAAAATATCCTTAGCTACTTAGAGTTAATGTTCTAACATTTACTACAGAATGTAGAAACCCTGCAACCATAGAAGTCCATTTCCCAGCCTCCTGCCGTTAAGCTATAATTGTCACATGCATGGCTTCTACCTACTTTATAAACCCAACAAGGCAGTGTCATATCCACTTAACAGAAATTATAAGGAAAATAATAGCCTTTTACATTTACTTAGATATTTACTATTTAGAGTCTCTTTGTTCTTCTCCAAAGATCTAAATTTCCCCTGGTATCATTTCTCATAAGCCTGAATAACTTTCTTTTGCATTTCTTACAGTGTAGGCGTGTTTGTGTCAGATTCTCTTAGTCTTACGTTATTTATATATGTCTTCATGTTGCTTTCATTCTTGAGAGATGTTTTTGTTGGATATAGAACTCTGAGTTGACACAGTCTTCTGTCTTCAATGGTTTTTGATGAGAAATTTGCAGTCATTTGAATCATTTATCTCTCTGAAGTTGATATGTTGATTTCCTTCAGGTGCTTTCAAGATTTTTATTCTTAATCTTTGGTTTTCAGCAGTTTTAATATAATGTGCTTAAGCATAGTTTTCTTTGTATTTGTGCCATTAGGCATTGCTGAACTTTTTTTTTCATTGCTGAACTTCTTAAATCTCCAAATTTATGTCTTTCACCAAATTTGTAAGGGCTACCAGCCAAACTTCAAAGCAAGCCTGAGTCCTTGGCCTCTCTCCATGTGGAGGTGGGGCAAAAGAATGGTGGGGATGCCAGAATAGGTGTCAAATATTATTTCTTGAGTATTTTTTTCTGCTCCATTCCCTCTAGCCTTTCTTTCTTGAGGTATATTATACAGTTTGAGATTTTCCCAAAAGTTCCTAGGCTCCTTTAATTTTTTTTTAATCATTTATTTCTCTATTTATCAAATTGGATTTCTTTCTTTCTTTCTTTCTTTCTTTCTTTCTTTCTTTCTTTCTTTCTTTCTTTCTTTCTCTCTCTCCTTCTCTCTCTTTCTCTCTCTCTCTTTCTGTCTCTCTCTCTTTCTGTCTCTCTCTCTTTCTGTCTCTCTCTGTCTTTCTGTCTCTCCCCGCCCCCCCAGGTCACTGACTCCTTTGTCATATCCATTCTGATATTAAGCCCATCCAATGAGTTTGTAATTTTCAAATGTTATATTCTTCATTTCTAAAGTTTCCATTCAACTCTTTTTATGTTTTCCATTCAGCTAAGATTTCTTTCATCATGAGGGTATTTTCCTTTAACTCATTGATCATAGTTATAATAGCTGAGCTGCAGCTCAAATTTCAGTTCAATTTCCCACCCCTCCCTTCCCTCACACTTTTTTTTTTTTTTAAAGCTGGGATGTTTGTAGCCTGCCCTGCCATTTATGATTCAGGAGTCAGCCAGAGAATGGGGCAGAACTTACACAGGACACTGGGCTCTCCTTTGGTTCTCTTCTTTCTGGAGTGCCCCCTCCTGTGGCAGCCCTAGGCTCTTTTTTCCTCTGGACAGAGAGATGACAGGTTCCCCTCAGAAGCGACTTCATGCCTTGCTGTGACCACAGCTCACCCCTGGACCAAAGCCATAAAGATGGGGAACTTACCTGGTGTCAATCCCTTCTTCCAAATTTCAGCTCCCCTGCAAATTCTGCCAGCCTTTGTTCACTCCACAGGGGATTCAGGTAGTATTTTATTAGTGTGCCCAGAATTTATATTTGTTGTTTTCAAGAGGGTCAGTCTGCTGGGAAAATTCCCTCACCTTACCAGCAGTTAGGACTCCCTTGCCCACTGCTCTTTATTACCTGCGTAGTGCGTATGAATCTCAGTCCACAAACACGGGTATAGGAGAACTTGAGTTCTATAATTTAACTTTATTTCTATTTGGAGCCCCCATTTTCAGATCTTTCAGGGCTTTGTTTTCCTTCTTCCTGTTTTTTCCCCCCAGTTCCAGGGTCATATGACAGAATACAGACATTGGTCCAAACAGGTCATTGTGCAGCTATCTTTTCCCCTGTGTATGTGGTCCCATCAAGTCACTTGGCTTCCTGATGCTCCTAACCACACCGGTGAGGCTCCCTCAGTTCCTGGATGCTTGGACAAATGACCCACCCTTTCCCCTCTATGGTCATCCAGTTCCCTGGTGGCACTGTTGGAGTGGAAATGCGGGCCCGCTCTTCTCCCAGGACCCCTAGAACCTCTCTTTTCCTTTAGTTCTTTTCTCCTTTTCTCCGAGCAAAAGACGAATCTTGGTCTAGTCTAGGACAGATTTTTCCTTTAAGTTTTTTCCAGACACACTGTTTTTTTTTTTTTTCATGTAATGTCTGAGGTTCCCTGAGGAACTTCAGAGCCAGAAAGACATATGAGCTACTTCTGTTTCCACCCTGCCAAACGTCTCGCCTGAGGCTATGAGCTCAGAACTAACCAAGGGATTGCATAAAGGACAATTGGGCAGCCAGGGAGGGAGAAAATATTGTAGGAAGAAATCCCATAGCTTGATATCTCCAAATAGTACTCAGACAGGGACAATATCTTATTTGTTTCTCATTCCCCAGACTGTTTTTCAATGTAAGGCACATGGTGATTTCTCAATAAATGTTTATTAAATCAGTGAGCTAATTTGTTGTATAATATTGGGCAAGTCTCATGACTTCTAACCTCTGTTCTCTGAACTATAAAATGAGGATAATGATACTGATGTCACAACGTTGTTGTAGGATTAAAGGAGATTATGCATTCTTTGTGAAGAGTTCTCTAACTGTAATGTCTTATTACTGTTATTATAAATGTTCATTGAGCTGAGATAGTGCTTGGCAGCTTTTCCCAAACTCTGGGTGGTTCCAAGCAAACCTAGTCAACTGGAAACATGCTTTTTATCTTTCTACCAGAGAAGCTGTATAATTTCAGTGTATTTTGTTTGTACTCCAAATTATTTATCCTCCCGATGACAGTTTTTATGTCAGTTTGCTCGATGATTTCTAGATGATGAGAATCGATTTTGGATTAGATTCTACCCAGCAAGGAGTAACAAGTACAGTACTGAGAAAATGATGGTAATATTATATCTCATCTTAAAGGCATGCTTTGGCTATTTTCATATTTTAGTTAGAATTTAGACTGAGTTCTAATCACATGACATGTTAAAGTATGCTTTAAATGCACCTTTTAAGTGTTAATAGAAAATGTTTTCCAGACTGCCTGATGAAGTAAAGATTGAATGAGATATTTCTCTTATTGAACCCTCTGTAAATAAGCCAAGTGTTTAATAAGAATTTATACTTTTTGATGGCATCTGTGTGAAAAGGACATCACCCATGTCTAAAGAAACCTAGCAGTAGGAAGGACTGGCTGGTACTCAATGACCTGGTGTCTTCCAAGGAGCTTATAAGACATGGAAGATTGCACATATGCTTCTTTCAAAGTTGTAGGGACAGCTGGACAACAACATGGCAGACACATCCACCCTGGACAAATCTTGGGGTTCAACCATGGAGCAAGCCTAAGGCCAGGATTTGAGAGATGGAATGATGTGCACATGAATTCTATGTCAGGTCTGTAGAAAGGGACATATAGAGTGAGGGGTATTAGTCAAACTTTATGGTTATGACGGTTAACAACACTGTATTATATCAATATATTTGAAAGTTGTTAAGAGAGTAAATCTTAAATGGTTATTCTGTGAGGAGATAAGATGTTAACTAACCTTAGTGTGGTAAACAATTTGCAGTATATGCTTATATCGAATCATCACCTGTGCACCTTAAACTTGCATGTATGTCAATAGTATCTCAACAAAGCTGGGTGAAAAAAGCAAGCCCCAGGTTCCAAACATCTCACCCTGTGGAGGTGAGGCAAAAGATTGGTGAGAATGCCAGTAGGAGGTGATGTCATTGTTGGGAGGTCCATCTGCAGGCTTTCATATCTGAATCCAGAGGACAAGGATGTTCAGGATCAGAAATTCCAGTCCCTGAAGGAACCAAGATGCCAAGGCAGGGACCTTGACTCTGGGCAAGAGATTTTCCAGTTACTGTATTGGGGTTGTTCAATCAGTAAATATTTTTTGTTTACTTTCTGAATGCAAGGCTCTGTGTTAAGTGCTTGGATAAAAGAGAAAGTTTATAATTCATTAGCACTTTCCGAAGTATTTTTCCTTATGCTGTATCATATATATTATATGATACATATATGTGACACAGCATATATGTATATCATATGCATTCATATGTATGATACAGCATATATAATATACATTGTATATGGGGTGTATGTATATTATATATATATAGGGTTGATCCTGGCACCACTATCTAGTAGCTGTGTTTTCTTTTTTCTTTTTTTTGGCCATGCTGCGTGGCTTGCAGGATCTTAGTTCCCTGACCCAGGGCCACGGCAGTGAAAGCGCCGAGTCCTAACCCCTGGACCACCAGGGAACTCCCTAGTAGCTATGTTTTCTTAGGAAACTTACCTCTCTGTGCTTCAGTCACTTTATCAGTAAAAGTGAGATAATGACAGTACCTACTTCATAGGGCTGGTGAGAGGATGAATTATTTCATGTAGAGTTCTTAGAACAGTGCCCGATATGTACTCAGTAACTGCTATCTATTCATCTAGTCATTTCATAGGGCTGGGAAGTTGGGTGCCAGGTCCATGCAGGGCTGATGTGGGTGATCATGGGTGACCCTGAGCAGTGGTGAGTTCCTGGTGATGCAGGAAGCCGTGTAGAGGGAGTGGGTGGGATTGGAAGGAGGCTCTTGAGAGTCTAATAAGAGGGAGTCAAGGTCAAAATCCAGTAGGGAAGGACAGCTGGGGTCCTGGGTGGAAAGCCTGGCATCAGGGGATTGGGCACAGGTTCTGTTGTGGTTAACAAGGCAGTGTCTGCCCCTTGGGGGTTCAGTATCTGTAGGTACTAAGGTTGGGGGGATACGCAGCAATATGGACTTAGTGTTGAGACAATGAGGGGACACTTTACATTCTTCCTGCCTATGGATGGGCGGGGACTGGCTGAGATAAGACTGGGCTGTAAATCTGATTTGTGGTAATAACAATAACAACAACAACAGTGCTACTACTGTTACTAATGATTGCATTTATCGATTATGTACTATGAACCAGGAACTCCATTAAGTGCTTCATTCACAACAACCTTATGAGGAAACTTTATTATCACCGTTTTTCAAATAAGAGCACTAAACACAGAGAAATTCAATGTCTTATAAAGATTGCAGATTAATAAGTGCAGGGGCCAGGTTTGAGCCTAGAACAGTCAGACCCCTGCTCTTAATGAGTTAACATACTGCCTCCTAAACTTGGGACAAAGTAATGGGAGAAAATATTTGCAAATGAAGCAACTGACAAAGGATTAATCTCCAAAATTTACAAGCAGCTCATGCAGCTCAATAACAAAAAACCAAACAACCCAATCCAAAAATGGGCAGAAGACCTAAATAGACATTTCTCCAAAGAAGATATACAGATTGCGAACAAACACATGAAAAGATGGTAAACATTGGC